>NC_031497.1:25474529-25508080 GCF_000237925.1 Schistosoma mansoni | reverse complement strand
GAGTCATTTGGAGCTAGACTCATGATCTCAACTATTGAAATTACTATAATATTCACAAACCCCATCCTGATATTAATCAACATATGCTTACTAGTAACTGGCTTCAAGAGATATTCCCTGAAGTTCTAGTGAGAAGAAGTGACCAGTGGAGTTCGACCGGGTCTGTTGTGAGATAGTGACTTACGTAAGATAGTGGTGGACGGTTGCTCACAATAGGAAGAAATGGCCGCGTAGCGCTTTCAGGTTTTCCATGGTGGTCTAACTTCAATTGATTCATGATCTCAACTATTAAAATTACTATAATATCCACAAAACCCCTTCTAATATATTAATTCAATCAAGTTTTCATGTATTATAATATATTCATTTAATGAATTAAAAGAAAAGAAAAAAACTAAATTAATTGCTCAATAAAGTCATATATTATTTACTTACGCCTGTTACTCCTCATCGAGGAGCATAGGTCGCTCACCAGCATTCTCCATCCAACTCTGTCCTGAGCCTTCCTTTCCAGTTCTTTCCAATTGTTATTCAACCTTTTCATATCTGCTTCTATTTCCCAACGTAATGTGTTCTTTGGCCTTCCTGTTTTCCGCTTCCCTTCAGGATTCCATGTTAGGGATTGCCTTGTAATGCACATTGTTGATTTCCTTAATGTATGTCCTATCCACTTCCAACGTCTTTTCCTAATTTCCTCTTCAGCTGGAAGCTGGTTTGTCCTCTCCCATAAAGCGCTGTTGCTGATAGTATCCGGTCAGTGAATGTTGAGTATTTTGCGTAGACAACTGTTTATAAGTACTTGTACTTTCTTGACGATGGATATAGTAATTCCGCTTGTAGCTCTTCTAGAGTTACTGCCGGTCCCAAGCCCGGGTAAAGGAGAGTTGTGCATGGGGTTAGCGACCCCATCCCGTAGAAAAGCTAACTCGCTAAAAAACGCTAACCAGAAAAAAATAATTCAAAGTCATATACTACTAACTTGTATTTTTAATCGACGTACAATATTACTAGATTCATTATCGATTAATAGTTTCAATGGTATTGTTTCCCCATGAAAATATATATCTTTTGGTAATATAGCTGTAATATGTAATTGACCAGAATGAAAATGAAATGGTTGGATAATCTCTTTAGTATAAATATTGTCATCTGGTTTTGGAATAGCCAATGTAAGTCTACGTATAACCAGATTGACAGCATTTCGTTTACCAGTTGTATATTGTGGTGTTTCTGATGCATAAATCTATAATTTAGATATAAATTCAAGATTGACATAAATTTTATGGTAATAGATGAATTTTTTCATAGTTGAAATCATGAGCCGATTGAAGCTAGACGACCATGTAAAACCTGGAAGCACTGGATGGCAGTTTTCGTCCTATTATGGGACTCCTCATCAGTGCGCATCCACGATCCCGCCTCACGAGATGCGTACCCAGAACTTACCAGTCTCGCGCCAGAGCACTTAACCGATAGACCACTGAGCTGGCCGGTATCCAACGGTGTTAATGTCTAACTTCAACCAATCCACGAAATCTGAGCAATTGACTCATTATTTCAACTATGAAAATACTGGAATCTCCACAAAACTCCTTTTGATCAGTAGATAAATTAATGTTTTAGTAAACTGTTTATAATATAAGTACTTTCTAACTTTACTCTTTTTGTCTATCATTCTTTACTACTTATTAAACAATCAGTAGTTCGTATTTATTTATCAGCATAGGATTGTGGAGCTTATTGAGTTTTTGTTCAAATCATGACCGAACAATTTTAGACTACTGTTGAAAATCTTGAAACATAGTCGAGGGAGCATTCACGATCACTCACGTGGGAATCTAATACATTACCCTCGGCCTCTCGTGAATGCTTAGTCTCTAGACCAGTGAGAAGACATCCAACGGTGTTCATGCCTAACTTCAGCCAATCAACGATATTTTAAGTGTAAGTTTTATACTCCCATTATGTATTCAACGATTAACCGAACAGTCATTTAATAATTTAAAATATATAACAATAAAATAGAATCGCGAGCCCAATGTAAGTAGTATATGAAATGTCTATCCAAAACTGAATGAAGTCTGAATACAAGTAATTCTAACAATCTGATTTTATTAGATGTTTCATGTCTACCGAATTGAGATCTATGATATGAGATACCAATGTTCTGTACTCATTATAAGTTACCTTTGATTTTATTGACGGCTCGCTTGAATATTTAGGCTACCCGTTTTCTGACATTAGCACATCTCAACATGTAATCGGTCTTTTGTTCCTTTTAATAAATCATTATGTCTATTAATCATATAACCTATTCAGGTGCATTTATGAAATGTTTATGACCATTCGCTAGATGAGTTACAATAAATTACAATCAGAGATATCGTGAGTGTTGGCAATATGCATCGAAAAAGAATGTACATTACTCATATGTTGAACTGCTGATATCTAACTGGCGATGACTCAATATTTGTCGTCAGGATCGATCAAGGAATATGGAGAGGAAACTCGCTGAAATACTTTTTGCTGAAAACTCTAGCTTAAATCTTGTCCAGTCGTGTATTGCTTTCACTATATTTAATCAAATTTTCCGATAACTATTCCATATATTTTTCATAGTTGAAAGCGTGAGTCAATTGAAGCTAGACCACCATGGAAAACCTGGAAACACTGGACGGCCGTTTCGTATATATATAACTTTTTAGCTGAAAAAACCAAACATAAAATGTGGGAACTAAAACCTAGAAGGTCTTTTACCTCTAACCAACTTAGATTATTTTCAAACCTTCGCCGATTGTATACATATATTAATGTTGACATTTTATCAACTCCCAACCGTAGCTTTTCTAAAGTTAATGCTGGTCCCGATCCCGGGTAAAGGAATAGGATTGGGTTATGTGGTCGGCAACTCTATCCCGTAGGAAAAAAATCTAGCTATAGAAACGCCAACCAGATTAAACAAATTAAACCATTTAAACTCTACCCTTGAAGTTGAAGGAAGAATAACACCCTCAGCAGTGCGCATCCACATGCGAGACTGATAGGTCCTCGGTTCGAATCTCGCGAAGCGGGATCGTGGATTCTCACTTCTGAGGAGTCCCACAATAGAACGAAATGGCCTTCCAGTGCTTGCAGGTTTTCTATGATGGTCTAGCTTCAATTGACTTGTGAATTCAACTATTGAAATTACTTCACAAATTATGTTAACAAAAAATATTATTATACACTTACTTGTAGAACATATTCAATTCCACATGGATTATCATCTAATGAATTTTTATTATCCATTTGTAATGTAATTGAAGCTGGAATATCATGTGTTAATGTGAAGTGAAATGGTAAAGCATTATCCCCGAAACGCTCAATAAGTCGTTTCTAATGAAAAAACAAATAAGGGTTAAGTAATATTAATTGATTTGATTGTAAAGAGTCAAAGATACTTGCAAATATATAAATATTGAAATGCACTCGGACACTTACGCCTGTTACCCCTCGTGGAGGAGCATAGGCCGGCCTTGGGACCGGCAGTAACTCTAAAAGAGCTACAGGCGGAGTTACTCGGACACTAATCACTAACTAATGAGTACAGCACCCAACTGTATCACAAGGCAAGCCCTCACATGGAATACTCAAAGCCAAAGGAAAGAGGAAGACCAAAGAACACATTAAGCCGAGAAATTGGGACAGATATAAGAAGAATGAATAAAAACTGGATAGAACTAGAAAGAAAAGCCCAGAATAGAGTGGGTTGGAGAATGCTGGTCGACGGCCTATGCTCCATCGGGAGTAACAGACGTAAGTAAGTTAGTAATGAGCAAATTTAGAATATTAGATGATAAGAGCGAGTCAGCAAATAAACTTGGGGACTAGGTTTCATGGATGCTGATACCTACTATCAAGGTGTATTTATAATCTTAAGTAATCTGATGCTCACTGTGGGATCCGAACCTTGGTCGCCAAATATCATAGTAAGAGAAATTACCTACTTACTTACTTATGCCTGTTACTCACAATTGAACATAGGCCGCCGACCATCATTCTCCAACCCACTCTGTCCTAGTAAGAGAAATTACTGTTGAATAACTTGGATAATAACAACAATGGATTCCATGTAGAACCAAAGTCTAGTTTTATAGTTCTTGGAAAATATATTCTTTTTCATGAAAGAAATTTAACCTGACTTTTATAGTTACTTGGTGCAGAACCTCAACGATAGACGAGATATTTGAAACATCTCTGTCATCAGCGAGTTCTTTTTTTCGGAAATGAAATTAGTATCTAAAGATTAGTGGTATATAAGGTTCATTGTTTGATATGGAATCAAGATTCTTGATGAGGTAATACAACTTTCAAATAAGAAAAGTAACACATTATCATAACAATATAGCTATTTTTTTATATAGTTGAAATCATGAGTCAATTGAAGCTAGACCACTATGGAAAACCTGGAAGCGCTGGATGGCCGTTTCGTCCTATTGTGGGACTCCTTAACAGTGCGCATCCACGATCCCACCATTTATTATTTTAAACCATGTTTGAATACTGTAAGTGTTGATAAGACTGGAAGTGTAAGATTACCCTGGACCCATAAATCTTGCATTAATAATGAAATGAACTAAACTATATATTTGCGCTGTTGGAAATCATTCTACAATCCCTTAATGATATAGTGAATACTTTGGATTCTTGCTTTGAGGTTGAAAATTATTGTGAAGTTTCAAACTTAAACAATGAAGTCACTTTTAGTACATAGTGGTTTCCAACATTTTTTCACGGAATATTTGACACCTTTGTATTGATAATGCAAAACATTACTATCATCTGATTCTTGAAGAGCATTTAACATCAAACACCTTGACACCCAATTATTTTGCTAGTCAATAGAGATATGATTATAATTGGACTGTGGTTATTTGAGAAATCTAGGTTGAGCATTTCGGGCGAGACTATAATTTATGGATGAACCAATCAGAAGCGTTTGAAGGATTTCAAGGTCACAGTGCTAATTTCAGTACCTGGTGCTCATGTACGATCGGTTCACAGAGAATTATAGAGAAGACTTGACAATTAAGCGGCTACAACAAATGAGACTACTAAGAAGTTCTTTTATTTGTAATTTCGGTAATTAGATGACTTGTACACTTTGTGCAGACTACCGTGATGTTGTCCTTCGATGTAACATATTTTGAAGGAAGACATTTGCTAGAATAGGAAGCTTTTTCATTCGATCCATATTGAGAAGAAGGCATATTATAATAATTTCAGCGAACTGTATAATAAAAGCACCAGGAAAATTGACTGCATTAATTGCAGATTTTACTGAAAATTCGGCTGTCAGGTGCCACGAGTATTGTAAGGACATGTCTATAATAAAAATGATAAACTTACACAACCGGAGTATACACAAACAACATTGAAGCTGTGTGGTCGAGGCTGAGAGGGTTTTTGTGACCTTATCGTGGCTCAAGAGACCGACTATTATGGAGCCATATGGATGAATTCCTCTACCTTATGCATGAGGAATTCAGAACCTTCGAACCTCTTTCTAACTTTGGCAGGATTTAGGACCATATATAAGAAGTGTATCCACCTTAATTTTTTGGGTTTGTATAATATATTTCTACTCTACACCAACTGTTTTGTGATTGACCATTATTTCTCAAGGTCATAATAGATCCATTCAAAGGTCGCCCATAAATTATAGTCTCGCCGCATTTCGTTCTATGAAGGACTCATCGGTTGGGTATATATGAATCCCGATGTCGATATTTACACCGAGAATCATACTTCAGTACCTAATAGCTTTCATACAGTACATCAAAGTGTTATCGAATTGAACTATTGAGTCCAGATATCTACTAGCGTATTTAACTGTAAAATTTAAAAAACTATATAGTTCCTGGGTTTGAATCCGGCTGGTGGGATCGTGAATGCGCACTCCTGAAGAGTCCCACTCCAGGACGGAACGGCCTTCCATTGCTTTCATGTTGGCCTACCTTCAATTGACTCATGATTTCAACGATTACATCACATACATAACAATATAAATATTCATATGAAAACATTTATCAATATACTACTTAAATAAACTTACTTGTACTTCACTATATTTCTCTTCATCTATATTCTTATCTATTGGATAAATTTGTTTAGTTTGTATAAAAAATTCTTTATAAAATGTTACACCTGATAGAACATCATCTAATTGTTGTTCACCATAACGAAATGTACAACGTATACGAGCGAATACTTTAGATGATTTCAATTTCATTTTATCAATTGTAGCTATACCTTCAATTGGATCAATCATTTGCAAATCATCAAATATATCTCTTTGTATTAAATATACTACTAATTTATTATTTGGACTATTCTTTTTATAAATACTACGTTTAGTAGACATGATTATTGAGTTAGAAGGGATAGTTTACTTCATTCAAGGGTTTATATATATATATATAGATGGGGAAACATGAAATATGATGACCTTCAATGGATTATATAACACTAATAAAGGGTGGTGAGAGATAAGTTTGTTACTAAGCTCCCCCCCCCAAAAAAAAGAAAAAAACAAAACAAAACACAAGAATTCTGAAGGGAGAAACTGGGTGCTTTATATAATTTTATTCAGAAGGTAGGGGGTGTTTTGTGGAGATTTCAATTGAAATCATGGGTTCATTGAAGGTAGACCATCAAGGAAAACTAAATTTTTCTTCAGTTAGTAACTATTCCTTATGAATAGAAACAATGTACTGTTGATCATATTTCTAAAATCCAAAAAATTGATCATTTAATCATACTGGGATAAGTATTAATTCCAAGAAAAATAAGTGAAATATGAACCGGATTATTGAAAATTTAATCTTTTATCAAAATATATAAATTTACATTATACTACTTAAATAGAAAATGAAGAATTAGGGTGTTAAAGTGTGATGTGTGCTACTGATGTCGACAGATTTAAGTAGTATGTATCATTAATTGAAAATGAAATTCCTGGTGGCAGAAGGTTAAGAAGATCGAAGAAAAGAGAATGAGAACAGAGATTGATTGGTATGGAAATGAAAAAAACAATGAAGTCTGAGATGATTGACTGAACAGTGAAGCTTAGGACAATTGATTGACATTTTGCAAATAAAATATTTACTGTATGGTTTTCAAAGTTTACTAAAATGTTCTATAATCTTGTATTCAAATACATTTGATTGTACGCGATTGTGTTCTCGTTCACTACTAAAGTATAGAAATCTGTGTATTCAGTTTATTTATGTGTATAAATTAAGTATAATCTAAATATTTGTAGCTTAGTAAAGTTACTTGAATGTTTAATGGTCATTAAACTTGTTGAATATTCAATTTTAGTTGTGTATTCATTATTTTATTGTATTAAAACATATAAATATTGGTACAAAGGGGTATCGAATGCACCACACAAATCTCATATGATTTGTGTGAGGACTGTGATACTACCTGGGTGCCCAAACACAAGCAAGTGGTTTTCTTAAGAGGGGCCACATCCGGAGCCTTCGACTTAAACGTCTAATCCATAAGGCAGTGGAGCAAATTGAGGAGAAACAGTCCCATGGTATCCGGTGACCAACGATTGATTTATACGCCATTTGTTCCCTCAGGATCCTGAAACCCATGTTCACCATTGGTTTGTAATCAGCGTTTTCCAACTTCCCTAGGTAGACCCTCTGTGTCCACCAACCCTATTGAAGCTCCGGACATTCACCTTTCGTCCTCTCAGTTTCGTAAACAACAGTAATGCCACGAGAAGACAGTGAGTAGGACATCCCTGGCAGAGGCTATATACGCGTGGCCATGTGAAAGCGTTTCGAGAGGGAGAGCTGTCTCTCCTCACTCTCGGCCGTACCAGGACATTTGGATGCTAGTATCAGGACACTTGCTGAAATGTTTACCACAATTTTTTTGTTTACTAATTAGTAAACTGTAGCAATGATTAGGTCATGGATAACACTTATGATCATCACGGAGAAGAAATACACGTATAAGTTTGAGCAGGTTGTTGAATTTTATTAAAATCTCAAACTAAGCAATATTAGCTCGCCATTGGAAATCAGGATGTACTGGATGGCCATTTAGTCACACTGTGGAACTCCTCAGCAGCGATAACGAAAGAGCGGGAACGAAATGCAATTGTTAGGAAAATGCATGAACAATAATGATCGAAGGAACGTTGAAGATTGAGACAATTGATTATATCGAGGCAATACGCACAGTATGCACATATGCCAATTAGAGACTGACCAGTTGCAGTCCTAACACATCGATGGGAAGATTCAAACAAACAATACTAATTGAATTCAATTGAATAATAGTTTGCAAATTTACTGTTTACTGTATTGTTGTTAGATTTTAGTCAGATATTCTTTAATTTTGTGCCAAAATACATTCGACTGTCTCCACTCGTCTTCTGGTTCACTACATTACTAATAATATCGCTAGTACATGTATTATAGAAAGTTACAGTACTGTATAAACTACAGAGTAAACAACATAATTTCATAATATAATGCCCTGTGTTAATACGGTCAACATAAACTTTTTATAACCTAATCTTACTTTAACCACAAATCTTTGTCAAGCAAAACAGTGACTTAACATAATTCGATCATCTTGGAGGCTGAAAGATTACGGCTTCATCGTACAACGTCTTTTCTTTTGTTGGAACGTAATCTCTGGGATAGCGTTTGAAGTGAAAGGTACTTATTTCGAGTCCCAGAGTGCACATCAACTCTCAGATGTAGGTACAACCAGCTGACGAATTCCAAATAGGACAAAACGCTCGTCAAACTGAATTCCACTGCTAGCCACTATCCATCTTTGCTTCAAAAAGTCAATTATATCACAAATATTATATATTCTACTCATTTACATTTGTTAGTAATATAAATAATAATAATAAAAAAATGTAATATGAAACGATATTTGTACGAGGTCATTCTACGTCGAAGTTGATCCAAAAATAAATTTAATAATTTTGTCCTACATGTTCCACTTTCTTCAAATGACGGAGTAATATAATGAATGTTTCATAAGATCTAAGTTAAATCAGCACCTAATTTATGAGGGAAAATTACTCACATACTCACACAATTGGGTATCCAAAGGAACAATGAAAATTAAACAAGAAAAAAAAGAGAACAAATGTCGAAAAATAACCACGGGGTTTATAATATACATATATAACATCAAAAGGGAGCCATAATTGTATAACTGTCTATTCGTTAACTGGATGACTCTTTCTCAAATGCATTTTGTTCAAGAAGTTTAAGTTGCCAAATTTTACTCATATATTGTGAGTATATATCTATACCAAGTATTTTCTTCAATAATATCTAAAAGGGATAAAAAGTAGTAATAATAAAAGAAGTAGAGGGGATATTCACAGTAAACACTGTTGTTTATACGTTCTAAGTAATGTACATTCATGGAAACATATGGAGTGGAAATGTTGGCTATAAATGTAAGTTGTTACTCCAGGATTTACCTGTGATAACCATAGAGGAATTAGTCTGACTAACATAGCATCTAAAATACTAGCCTCAATAATTATCAGGCGCCTAACTCAGACTTGTGAACTGCAAACACAAGAAAGTCAGGCTGGCTTCAGACCTGGTCGTGGCTGTATCGACCACATATTCACCATTCGTCAGGTTTCAGAACACAGACATACTTATCGGCGTCCGACAATGATAGTTTTTTCTTGACTTGAAAGCAGCATTTGACTCTGTGGACCGAGAGGTTCTGTGGCAGTATCTGTCATTGAAACGTGTGCCTGAGAAGTACATAAACCTTGTGAAGGCTCTTTACTCGAACACTATCAGTCGAGTCAGAGCTTATGGCGAACTGTCATGTAATTTTACAACCTCAAGTGCTGTCCGTCAAGGCTGTCCACTATCCCCATTTTTGTTTAATTTCATTATAGACCTTCTGCTGGAACTAGCACTCTCGTCGACTGAATTTACAGGAATTGATCTCCTACCAGGGGGACCACTAATCGACTTAGAATACGCAGATGACATAGTCCTGTTTGGTGAAGACGCTGACAAAATGCAGAGTCTTCTGTTGGAACTCAGTAATAATGCCAGGATGTTTGGGATGCGTTTCTCCCGATCCAAATGTAAATTGTTACTCCAGGACTGACCTGCGTCAACACCTGAACTAAGGATAGGGAGTGAAGTAGTCGAACGCGTGGACAACTTCACTTATCTTGGAAGTCTGATCAGCCCTAATGGGTTGGTGTCTGACGAAATCTCAGCACGGATTCAAAAAGCTCGTTTGGCTTTTGCCAACTTACGTCACCTATGGCGAAGACGAGATATCCGTCTATCAATTAAGGGACGAGCATACTGCGCAGCAGTTCGCTCTGTTCTACTTTACGGCTGTGAAACATGGCCATTAAGAGTAGAAGATACTCGTAGGTTACTAGTATTTGACCACAGATGTCTTAGAAGTATTGCTCGCATCTTCTGAGGTTCGGTGCAGGGTATTAGGGAACGATGGTAAATCAGTTGATGAGGTGATGAATCTTCATCGACTGAGATGGTTGGGCCACGTGTTACGTATGCCTGAACACCGATTACCACGACGCGCTATGATGACTAGTATTGGGGATGGTTGGAAGAGAGTTAGGGGCGGCCAAACCAAAACATGGCATCAGTGTTTGAAGTCACTAACTTCTAGCCTGAGCCATGTTGGCAGATGCAGACTACCTGGTTGGGGTCCGCGTGACTATCGTAACCAATGGTTGGAGACTCTAGGTGACATGGCTCAGAATCGATCACAATGGTGTAGGTGTATACACTCTTTATGTTTCCTTAAACCTTGAGATTAAAATTGCTTCATAACTGTCTTTCTTCCTATACTATATCCTTATATACAACCTATATTTTATATATTACCACCATTAAATTAACTATTTCTATGAATCCGGTGTTCATCTTTTTGTGCTAACGAGGTATAGCAACTTGGATCGATGCATAAATGTGCCTGGTCCTACGTTGTAGCTGACTGACTGACTGATTCGGCTTTTATGATCCTATTGATCTGATAATAAATCAAGTGAGTCATATTTTCATCTTCAATTAATTCTTGTTGTATTACGATCTACATCGAATATAATCAGTAATTCAGTTCATCACTAACTAGTTAATTAATTTCATCGGTCATATTGTTCCCCTAGAATTTCGGGAATACATAAATTTATAAATGATAAACAGGAATATTGTCTAATAGACCTTCAAAAACAACTAATAATCTATCCATCTATTGAATTTACTGTTTCATAAACCCTTAACAATTCAATTAAAATTACTTCAATCAGTCAGCAATCAGTCTATCATACTCAGATTACAATCGGTTGCAAATTTGGTTCAATTCAAGTTACCATCATGAATCGATCAATGTTAGACCACCATTGAGAACTTGGAAGCATTGAACGGCCGTGCCGTTCTAGTATGGAACCCCAACAGTGCGCACCCACGATCCTGTTCTCGGGATCCGAACCCAGGACCTTTGGTCTCGAACATGAACGCTTAACCACTAGACCGCTAAGCAGGCATTCAACGGTGTTAATGTCTAGCTTCAACCAATACAATCTATACTTCAAATGTTCATCTTAAATGTCCTATTTAAGTACTCGATGAGGTTAATTATCTACCAAGTATTTTGAACTCATTTTCCCATACATAATTACCTGGTTTTGAAAGTCTAAATAATACAATATAGCAGGGGGTAGTCAGTTGATTTATCTCCAGTTCGGAATAGTTTTTAGGGGAAGGGGTGAGTATTTTCTGTGAGCAACCGAACGTTGGCATATGTAACAACTGGATTTTTAGAATCATCGCTACTGGTACGGTACAGTAACGTTATCAATGGTAGTAAGATTATAGTTCTAAAAGGAAGAAATGAAACGCGGAAATAAAAAGCATGGAACAATATTAAAATTTAGACCGGCTTGCACACCGTCACCTTGGGTCCTCAACCAAAAGTTACAATCATTGTCCAGTCTTCAGCCTACATGTTTGCATGTATCAGCATAGCTTCAATCAGTAGTCAACACCTTCCTGGACCGATACCATATCTTGTTTTGGTCACTAGTTTTTCTGAAACTAATATTAATCTGTCAATCATTTCCTACTGAGATAGGCAGCGGTTAAGTATCAATAACAAATGACTGTTTGAATTTTCTCGGAAATAATTGAAATTCAAAATATTTATGGCGTCAAAATGATGAATTCTAAGCAGTTTACCTCTTGAGATTCTGAAGATACATCTTGATCAAGAATTTCGTAAGCTTCATGTAGCCTCTTCAAGCCCACATTCTTTATACATTCCCTATTGATCGGTTCAATGAAAAGAACAATAATACAGAGTTATATTTATAATTCTGAGTAAAAATGGATTGTTTACTCGTTTACTCAGCTCACTGCTCACTGCTGAGGAGTCCTAAAATAGGACGAAACGGCCGTCCAATGCTTCCAGGTTTTTTTGGCGGTCTAGCTTCAATTGACTAATGCTTTCAACTATGAAAATACTGAAATCTCCACAAAACCCCTTCTGATAATATTTTATAATTGATTGTTGATATAATAAAATGAATTTGACTGGCCGATTTCGGCATGTGGATTTTTACAGCAGATATCATGATATTATCGACATTTACAAACTAATATTTGGGCAACATTATAATCCGAGACAAGTACAACTTCTTCTTCGAAACTAATCAGCTGGAATAATTTGTTTTCTAGTACCTATGTACTCCCCAAAGACTTGGATTCAGAATATCTCACCATGGATATCAAAGTCTTATTCAATGAGTTGTTGAGACATGGTTGCTACTGAAATGTTAATCCGGTATCACTATAACTGAAATGTAATTGAAATGGTCCGAAATACAAACGAAGAGTATAGACGCTGATGCTATATGGACATTTACCACAACATCCAAGTACCGAATTTCGAATAATCTACCAATGAATTCATGTATTTACAAATTTACTTTATACTGTGTTATGAATTCTCCTATTACGGCCCAGCTACTGTTATTGCTTAATACTCATGGACACAATTTCACTCGCCAAGTCCCCAAATCAGAACACAGTTGAAAAGGAAAATAAATATATTCCAAATAAGAAGGGTGAATGGAAATGGGAATCGCAATAAGAAAAACGTTAGTCTATTTATAATTTTTACATAAGAAGATTCATGAGCCTTCACCAAATATCCGCTTGCGCTGATTGGTTAGTAAATAGCTAGTCAACGTGCCTCAACACAATTCTACACGGTTCATACTTTAATTCAATCCATATCCTTCTAACAGACTGATTAAATTCAAATCACTATAACTTCATTGAATGTCATAATGAATAAATTCACAGTTGGACCTTACTGATATTCACTACTGGATTCAGCAATCGTCTCCATTGTGTTCACTATCAAAAGTATAATAAACTTATTGTTATATCCTAACGAGAATTATGAATGATAACTTTTGAGAACTATTTATGGATCAATACGATACATATACTTTTCATAGTTAAAAGCATAAGTCGATTAAAGCTAGACCACCATGGAAAACCTGGAAGCACTGGACGGTCGTCTCATCCTATTGTGCTACTCCTCAGCAGTGCGCACTCACGACCTCGCCTCACGAGATTTGAACTCAGGACCTATCAGTATTGCGCGCCAGCACTTAACCGATAGATCACTGAGTCGGCCGGCATCCAACGGTGTTAATGTCTAACTTCAACCAACCCACGAAGTTGAGCAACCATTCACCAATGTCTTCAGTGAGTTGATATCTCACAACAGACCTGGTTGAACTGCACTGGTTACTGCTTCTCACTAGAACTCCCAGAAATACCTCATGGAGCCAGTCACTGCATCTGATCATTATCAGAAGGGGGTTTTATGAAGATTTTAGTAATTTGATATAGTTGAGATCATGGGTCAATTGAAGCTAGACCACCATGGAAAACCTTGAAGCAATGGACGTCCGTTTCGTCCTATTGTGGAACTCCTCAGAAGTGCGCACTCACGATCCCGCCTCGCGAGATTCAAACCTGGGACTTACCAGTCTCGCGCCAAAGCGCTTAAAAATTATCTTAGATTCCAATACTAAACTTAATTGATTAGTCTCATTGTTTATACAGTGTTTCGTTTATGATTTACATTGTCAAAGAAATATATATAAAATATCATACCTGTGTAGTTCTACAAAACGTTGTTTTAAATGTACAGATCGATTGATTGTTTCTTCTTCTAAAGAAAAAAAACAAACAAAAAAAATTGAACAATAAACGATTGAACAGTCAATTACTTTCTTATAGGAATTCAACATAGTATGGACAATAAAATCTACAAGATGGATGTTTCAATATGAATGAGTGGTATAATAAACAGAACATGTAATTTAACATAATTATGATTGACACATACTTATAAAAATTAAGTAGTTGAACTCATAAGTCGATTAAAGCTAGACCACCATTGGAATTCTGAAAGCACTGGACAACCATTTCGTCCTAGTATAAGACTCCCTTAGCAGTGCACATCCAGGATTCCGCTCGCAGGATTTGAACCCAGGACCTTCGGTCTCACTCGCCAACGCTTAAACTCTAGACCACTGAGCCGGCATCTAAAGGTATTGATGAGTCTCATAATAGGGCGAAACGGCCGTCTAGTGCCTCCAGGTTTTCCATGGTGGTCTAACTTTATTAGAATCATGAATTCAACTATTAAATTACTTATGTGTTGAAAAAACAGTAATTTAGAATAGACGAAAAGAGACAATAATTATTCGTAAATATAATAAAGTGTTGCTCTGGTTGTTAGAACACTCTGTCCTGGATTGCCCAGGACAGAGTTGGATGGAGAATGCTGGTGGGCGGCCTATGCTCCTCCACGAGGGGTAACAGGCGTAAGTAAGTAAAGTCAGTAATAATAAAGTAAAGGAATTTATAATCATATGTGAATAACAAATGATTTTGATTACTTTACTGATGTCTGCACTGTGTCTACTATCTATAAAGTGGCTTAATGATTGCGCTTATGAAAATTTTATGGGAACAAGTCCAGAAAACCCTAGTTGAAACTATTTTCTCAATCTTTCTTATACATTTACTACTATCTCATTATAAGATAATACTTAGAGAATCTGTGATTTAGCAAAGAATAACATTTTGATGGTAAACCTCCATGCTTTTTAAAGCCATTATAATAAGAAAAGTAGTTTACAGTAAAGTTATCTGGTATCAGGAACTGACAATATCTGAAAAACTAATGGGAATTATGCAGGGATTTAACTACTTTCTATTCTTTGTATGGGAACCCTCATGAACGTACATAAAACAGAACTTCGGAGACTTAGATTTCACTCCAAGTTCATCAACTTTTGAATCGGAGAACAGGAATTCAATGTTACATATTTCTAAGTTCTATATATTCCCAAGATAATGTGATGATCATCCAGTGGAACCGATGAAAATAGCTGCTGTCACAGTTAAACTCTGCAGATCAAGGCTTCCCTAATGAACATAAAGGTGTTTTTAAGTAGTTTAAAAAAACACTTAGAAAGGTTTATGAATAGTTCAATTTGAAATGGGCGGGCGAAATGTTGTAGGTAGCTTAATTAGCTGAATGTACCTGCATCTCAGAGTTGATGTTCACTCTGGTACTCGAACCCAGTACCACTCACTTCAAGCGCCATCACGTTATCCACTTAGCTACTGAGTCCTGATAGCCATTAGCTTGTGAGATAGGGTAAGGTGTAAATTCATTTTGTATTGCTTGTTTGAGTCTTCCCATTGCAGTCCTAAACATCAATGGGAAGATTCAAACGAACAATACATAATAGATTTCTTTGTTGAATCTAGGAGATAATAATAATCTCAGGTTGCATGCATCAGACAAAATCAACATCGTACAAAATCTGTTTCAGTAATATAAATTTATTACATCTTTCGCTTCCACTCCAAATCCGCCTGTAGCCCCTCCGGAGCTGCTGCCGGTCTCAAGCCCGGATAAAAGAGGAGGGTTAGGCATGGGGTTAGCGACCCCATCCCATAGAAAACCAACTCGCTAAAAAACACTAACCAGAAAAAATAATTCAAACAATTTAAACTCTGCTCTGAGAGTTGAAGGAAGAATTATGACGCCTCATGATGAAAGCCAAGTTCCTTCGGAAGTCACGAGGTCGATGCCACCTTTTGCTTCCACTTCAATATATAGTTTATATTGCCCTTGCCCATGTACAGGTTTATTTATAGACGTTCAAACTAGTTAAACAGTTTTTGAACTAATCTGTAGCAAACAAATAGTGTTTTATATTTCAGTAATTCATGCATATTCTCATATTATTAGCTATCATAATGATACACTTGTAGTGTCGGTTGCTATGTCAAGCCTACATATCTTATTCTAGCTTTCGGACAGACCAATTTATTCATTATTCCTGAGTCACCTCAAACCTTTTTCAATTAGTCGCTTTGCCTTCGCCTAACTTTGCTTTGCCTCACTTCCATTCGCCTCGCTTCGATCTGACTATACAGGGTTTTGGGTAAACACTTCTAAAGAGTCACAAATTAGAATAAAGCAGCGATCTAGTGCTGTGTAGTTGTTAATTAGTTATCAGTTAAATGTCAGTCCGTGATGAGAACTGTTTTCAAAGCAAAGTAATCCCTATAAAACTATTCAATGAAATAAAAATATTTACAACCTACTTGGTTCAATTGGTCCATTATCCTCTAAATTAGGCTTGAATAACAACCTCTGGTCTTTACTTAGACAATTGTTCGAATTAGCAAGTACAGTTGGTACTTTGTTACCATTTTTACAACGTGGAATTATCGCAGGTGCACCAGGATGACAACCGTCTTTTAAAGTATCTGCTAAACAGTTTACAACAGCTTCAATTTCTTTATCATCACTGAAATGTAAAAAAGATAGTATACTGGTAGATTTGTGTTGTATCTCGAACTTAGATTTCTTAGTCTATCGCACGATACTTGAGCACTCGAACGCTAGAACCCTCCCAAGTCACAAATCAGAAAACAGGTAGAAGGAATGTTATTCCAAACAGTGTTAATTATGGTACAAAACTGTCAGGTATTTATAGTTTTTAGTGGAAACAAAATCATCATTATAGTTATCCAATCCGCATACAGGGAGTTATCAGCATTGTCCAATAGGGAAGCTCCACGTAGCAATTCTAGAATATTCTTCCAAAAGCTGATTGGAAGGAATACGTCGGGCTCCTTCTGGGCTTCTTAGAGCTTCTTCGACTTCACCTATGGACCATCCTCACAATTTGGAGATGGATTAATTCGTATAATTATGATCTCACTGAACCCAATAGACAATAAACTTCTTGGGGTGTAGAAGATAATTCCCATCTTTCATTACAATTTCACATTCTCAATAAAACCAGGTTAGATGGTATGGATACTTTATGAGTTGCTGGATAAGGTTATGACTAGATTATTGTAGTGTTTAAAGATCGTTAATAGGAGATCCTCTTTGACATAAATTTAATGTCAGTCGGTACTCATCACCAAGGCGTATGTATAATCATTAAGAACTTTATACTTCCTTCGCAATTCAAACCTGTGACACCCAGGTTTACAGTCTGAAACTACTAATAAGATATCTGGACCTCTTGTATGGCTAAAATATTTACATTGATTGACCAGTCAGAGGTAACCAATGTCGTATTTCGATAGTATTTCTTAGTGATTGAATTTCATTGATAAAGTCACAGACAATAGTTGCAATAAATCAACTCGAACATTTATCAGAATAAAATTAGGACTTACATTAAAATCATGGACCGATCCAAGTTAGACCACCATCGAAAACTTTGAAGCATTAGATAGTCCTTCCATCCTAGTAAAAGACTTTTAAGCAGTGCTCATCTACGACTCTTCACTCAGGAATCGAATCCAAAACCTACGGTCTCGCGTGAACGCCAAACCTCTAGACCAGTGAGTTTGTATCCAAAAGTGTTAATATGTAACTTCAATCAATCCGTGACATTAAGCGACCGCCTTCTATTGTCTTTGGTGGGTAATTACCTTACACCCGACATGATTAAGCTCCACTAGTCATGAATTCTTATTGAAACTCTAACTTAGATCGGTTCATGATTTTAATGAAATTCAACAATCTTCACAACTCCTTACTGAAAATAAAATTAAGACGTTGATCAGAAAAATCGTAACTGGATTAAAAATAGATATAAGATAAGCTAGGAAATCGGTAAAAGAAATTAACAGTGGGAATAATTCAAGAATCCTCATCAACATATGTAGTTTCCAATGCAAAAATTTGATTATCTGCATCATGGACTAATATTAGTTAAACAATCTTCAAAAATAAGGAGGCATTGGAAAGTCAACCACTGACCAGTGAAAACGAATTATGACTGCGTAGTACTATGAATCGATTAAACTTGAACCTCTAGTTGTCAGTTAGGTTATCTATAGTCAACGAACTCACTTTAAGGACAAAAAGATTCATCTTTCGATCTATGACAGTTAAGCCCAGTATTTAGAGGAAATGAATGTCTTGTGTTTTTTAGTTTTCTGTGGCTCTCTAGCTAAAGTCAAATTAAGATTTTTAAAAAAACTATACTCGCATTGAATATTCTTAACAAACTATGAACAAAGCTAACCTAGAATGAAATTCTCCTAGATATTATTCCTTATTTCATAAGAATCAGCCCGATCATTGTTCATAGTTAATCACCCAACTGCATCACAAGGCAAGCCCTAACATAGAATCCGGAAGAGAAACGGAAAAGAGGAAAGCCAAAGAACACAATACGCCGTGAAATAGAAGCACATATGTAAAGCATGAATTTTAACTGGAAAGAAATGGAAAGGATTGCCCAGGACAGAGTTGGATGGAGCATGTTGGTGAGCGGCCTATGCTGCTCGACGAGGGGTAACAGGCGTAAGTAAGTAATCGTTCGTAGTTGTGCTTGGGAAATCACCTGTAATTTTGATGTAGGTGCTGATGATGTCGTTCAGAAGGACGATGTAAGCTCCACGACCAAACCATCCAGCTCAGAGAACAAACCTACATCAAAATCACCCACCTGAGTTACAAATCTTCTCCACCAACTCAACTGTAATTTTATCTAATATACCTAGTTCCATTAGATCAGACGATTTAATAGATCAAAACAGAAGTGATAAAGCATAACTGATTAGGTTTCACTCATTTAAAGTAATGAACGTTTATTAAGAATAAATCGGAGAGCTAAATAGTTGAAATGTCTTTTTCAAAATACAAAATTTTGATCAATTAGTTAGTGTAGCTCATTTAACTACAAGTTTATGTATATGGCATCAAGGTATACTGTTTTTACGAGGCTAATTCTAGTAACAATCTGGCAGGACCTAGGTAGACGGTAATGTTCTGAAACGCTAGACCAAATAGAAAAATCCTGGTGATTTAACCACTGACCCCCCCCCTTGAAGTTATGTAAAATACTACTCATTGTTTAAATAAATCTGTTTATTTAAAAAAATTGTTAAAAGATAAATGTTAACCAGCTGCTACCTTGACGTGGTGGTCGGGCTTACCTATCGTGATGAACCAATCGAGCTATACTGGCTGGAACAATCGTTCCTCAAGGTTCTACCATGCCCGACAAGTCATTTGAAGAACGGTAAAACCGAACGCAGAAACCCAACGTCCGAAGGCGAAGTTTTACTGCTGATTGTAGAAAGGTGTGACGGCAGTAAGGTGCTTACTTCAAACAACCAGCATAACAGCGATGCTGCCTTTCCACAAAGGTACGGTAGGGTTAGAAGAGGTCGACCCTAAAATGCACACCCCACTCCATCCCACAGATTTCCGTCTCCGGCAGTAAGGTCTCAACAAGTACAGAGCTAACACGAAAATTACTCACAAAATCTCGTATGCGACCGACCTCAAACAGTTGTCCTTCGGGCACTGCGGTCATGCTCTCAGGTCACTAAGACCACCCCTCTTGAAGAACCCTTCCACGGTGTGAGCAACCGGGAAGTGTAACCGTTCTCATACCTCTAACAGTACTCAAGATCACTGTATTCATTGAGTTTTTTATAAATCAATAAAAGAATTACTGAGCAACAAAAAGTAACTTTATAATGCAACCTACTTTTGATGTACTAATTGATTGTTAATATCATTTTGTCTATTATCTTGTTCAGTAGAATAAACTTGTATATTATCATTCCAATTTTCTTTTCTGGAAATATCTTTAAATTGATCACTTGATAAAATATGATCCAAAGGATTTGGATCCGTTTGCTTCGTTTGTGATGTAGAATTCGATTTACATTCTAGAACGTTCTGGAAACATGAACATAATACAAAATGTATATCATCTGGAATTTACTTCTAGTCATAGTTCTAATTAATCAATTACATGTTACCTTAAATTGTCATGATGTATTCCTCACCTACTAGAGTGTTTCGGACTGTTATTCCATGTATAACTAACCGGCATAATGTTATACTGACCCATTTATATGTTGACGAAACACCTCTCAACTAAATTCATTTGATGTTTAAGTAGTTTAAAGATTATGTTAGTCAGTAATGAATATTAAATCAAGAATTTCCAAAACAATATTAGATAATTCACTTAGTATTGTTTGTTTGAATCTTCCCATTGATGTTTAGGACTGCAACTGGTCAGTCTCTAATTGGCATATGTGCATACTGTGCGTATTGCCTCGATATAGCCCTAATTCACAAGCATTGTATGCAAAGACCGATAGTGGCTAACAGTGGAATCCAGTTTGACCTGTTTGGGACTAGTCGGCTGGATGTATCTGCATCTCAGAGTTGATGTTCACTTTTGGGACTCGAACCCAGTACCGTTTGCTACAAACGCCATTGCGTTATCCACTTGGCTACTGAGTCCTGATAGTCAATTGCTTGTACAATGTGAGGAAGTTATATAAAGCTTGTGACTTCAGGCAATATCGAGGTAGTCCGCTAATATAAACTGCCTAAATATTATGTATTGCGATAGGACTACACGAAATTCTACCGATTGACCAAATTCAGATATCCTAGTTCGACCCCAATACTGTTCCCCAACTCCAGTAAATCAGAACACAGCCGTTAAATGAGAATTGTTTATGGGGTCAGCAGCACAACAAAAGTGGTTTACAGACAAGGCATATTTATACAGTTAAAATGACTATGAACAGTAACCAATGGAAAGAAAGGACACGTAAAGGTTATAATTAGGACAACTCAAAATTGACCAATAGGGAAACGACACGTGAAAGTCATAGTTAGGACAACTGTAAATAATGACCGATAGAAAATAACATGCGAAATATGTGAAGAGTCTGAAAACATACGACTTTACTTTCGAGATAATTTTGGGATATTCCTGTGAATATCCTAACATCCGCACAGGATACTCATATTCCAACAAGAGACTGATCAATTGCAGTCCTAAATAACAATGGGAAGATACAAGTATACAACGCCGAGTGAAGGTACTTGTTAAAGTTTTTGATTTTCAAAAGTTGTTGATATTTAGAACTGCATTTTATTAGCTTCTGTTCACATATGAGTTCCTTGAATAAATGCCCCATAATTCTTTTTATTATAAGTTGATTATGATTCTGATGGTGGCTAATTATTGAATCTACGATGAAGGTTTCCTTTTATTTAAGGGCTCATCATATGGATGTATTGCTTTTCCAGTATTGACGTTCAAACTGACTCTTGAATATATCACATTTGTTGAAGAAGTTGGTGGTTGTCAAAACCCACTAGCTTAATAGATAATGTATAAGCTGTGCTTAAAGCAACAGCTACATGGTTCCAATCTTTATGTGAACATCAACCCTGGGTACATAGAATTGATCAGTTCTGAACTTAACTGCTACTTCTTGTTTAACAGATAAACATAGTTTAGTGGCCCTTAAATATCTGGCTCCGGCTAGATCGGACGAATGACTGCTGTCGAAATATACATCCTAGCTATCCTTGTGTATAATCATCGACGTAAATCGCGTTGATAAATAACGGAATTAATTAAGTCAAATATGAGAATGAAGTTTGAATACGTACATTTCGTAAACTCATTGATCTGGACAGATAATCAGGGAGACACAGCGAAGGAAGCGAAGAGAAATGCATTGGAGAAGGCATATTAGCGAACTCAGTGAGACTGTAATTTATGGACGACCTTTGGACGACAGTAAAAAACCTTGGGAATGTCCACCTACATACTGTGGCTAAATGAGGGTTATTAAACCAGTGTGAGAAATTAGAATTATGATTTACAATTGATAGTTACGGTTAGAAATTAGATTTAGGGTTTTTATTACAAACTGACATTAGCTATAGTGTCAAAACCCTATTAATCCAAATGAGCAAATTAATTTCTCGCCAAAATTCAAGACCTATTATCATAAATCTGATTAGTTCGTCCGTAAACTATAGTCTCGTCGTTGTCGGCCACAACGTGGAACTTCGTACGTACGTACATCAGTTCGAAGTGCCATACCATATTAGCACAGAGATGAAGTTGTCAATTCAAATCCCATAGTGGTAGTAGTAGTAAGAGTATAAGTACTATGTGAAAGATAAGGGTTTGAAGATGTTATTGAAGGAGTATAATACAGTGAAATAAATTTGGAAAGAGAAAAAGGATACGGACATGAGGAATTCAGAAGATTAGAATTTGGTAGAACACAAAGAGTGGATGCACCTTTGCTATTGCAAACGATTTTGAGTCATGTCATTCAAGATCTCTAACCATCAGTTGCTATCATCTCACGAATCCCATCCAGGTAGTTTACACCTACCAACACGGCCCAGTCCACTTGTCAGTGACTTCATGGATTTGTGCCACGTTTTGGTCTGGCCGACCCTAGCTTTCTTCCAACCTACTCCTACACCATAAAGCATTGCACGTCGGGGCAGTCGATGGTTGGGCATACATAACACGTGTCCCAGCCATCTCAACTGATGAAGTTTCACTACTTCATCAATCGATTTGCCATCCTTACCTAATACCGGTTTCCTAACAACTGAATTACTTACTCGGTGGTCCCAGGATATACAAGCAATGCGTCGAAGACACCTATGATCGAATATTAGTAGCCTATGAATATCCTCTACTCTTACCGGCCATGTTTCACTGCCATAATGTAGGATAGAACGAACTACTGCACAGTAAACCCGTCCTTTGGTTGCTAGACGGATTCGTCTATCCAAAGGCTAGAACAACCTAAATGAACTTGATATATAGTACCAGCCCCCCCCTATAACAGTTCTATTCACCATCATTTCAACTCAAATATCTGAATAATATCAATAGTTTACACAAAAAACTTGAATATAAATTCGGATAATATAATAAATACCTTCTTGATTTGATCAATACCTGATGATGGAGATGAACTTATATTACAATGAATTTGATTGGTTAACAATTGTTCAATATTTTGATCCTTTATAACCTCTAGATAATGATTATCATTCAATGGATTATGTTTAGTTACTATGTTAGTGATTAAATTATTTTTATAATTTTTATATAATTTAGGTAACATTGATACTGGTAATATAGAAAATGAATAAAAATGAAATTTTGATATTTTATGTAATTTTAAATTTGAATGGTTACTATGGTGATTATTATTATTATTCGACCTTGAAGATTTGATAGTTTGAACATGTTCTTTTTGATATTCATACTTTAATTGTTGATGATGAAGATGATGTTGTTGTTCACCTAAAATAATAAAAAAGCATTCTTAGAAGGGGTTTTGTGGAGATTTCAGTATTCTTCATAGTTGAAATCATGAGTCAATTGAAGCTAGACTACCATGGAAAACCTGGAAGCATTGGACTGCAGTTCTGTACTATTATGGGACTCCTTAGCAGTGCACATCCACGATCCCGGACTCGCGAGACTCGAATCTAGGACCCACCAGTCTCACGCCAGAGCACTTAACCGATAGACCACTGAGCCGGCATCTTTAGATTTATATGTTAAGTAAATTCATGATAAAATAGAATAAACTTACCTATATGTCTGTTACCGTGTGGAATGTGATTGAATAATAGTAATACTTACTTACTTACGCCTGTTACCCCTCGTGGAAGAGCATAGACTACCCATCAGCATTCTCCATTCAACTCTGTTCTGGGCAATCCTTTCCAGTTGTTATTCATCCTTTACATATCTGCTTCTATTTCTCGACGTAATGTGTTCTTTGGCCTTCATCTTTATTAAGAGTAATAGTTAGTATGTAATTTGTTATATCCTAGTGAAGACATAAGTACAGGTAACTCCCAGGACTTATTAATGGGCGATTATTCTATGTATATTCCTATTGTATAACTATTCAGTAACTAGATTATCTATGTCTATATTCATCTGTTTATAAGCTTCAATTTGACCTATGGATTATTATTATACGAATTACTCTTCCTAAATTATACTCAGTTTATTGATTATTGTCTCCCATATTCACAGCCACATTTGGCATGATCTTGTACAAATGTTATTTTTTATTTGATGGTTTGATGTGGTCTGTTTGTCTGGTATATAAACTGAGAATGCTTGAAATAAATGATTCGCATAGCAGAAGCTGTAACTGGTGTTTTGGACTCAAATGGAAGGGCTAGTTGGACAAGCGACCGATAAGTACGCTAGACTGCTCATACTGGTCGAAGTTATTGGTTTGACACAGTGCTCAGATTGGAAAAGTCGTATTCCGATTGGTGGATAAATCACGTGATAAAAGCCGGACATAATATCGCAACAAATTGGCAGACGGCCTTATTTTTTTTAAAATTTAAAGCATAATTTACATTAAGACAACAGTTTACGTACATGATTGAAGTCTCATTGTTTTATAGAGAGCACTTAGAATCATAAAATCTATAATTTCACCACTTCTTCTCATGAGAAAAGTTAGAGGAGTTAATCAGATGAGTCAGTCAGTCAGTCACAACGTAGGACCAGGCACATATATGCATCGGTCCAAGTTGCCATACCTCGTTAGCACAAAAAGATCAACACCGGATTCATAGTAGTTAATTTAGTGGTGGTGGTAGTATATAAATTATAGGTTGTATATAAGGATATAGTACAAGAAGGAAGAAAGTTATGAAGCAATTTTAATCTCAAGGTTTAAGGGAAGATAAAGAGTGTATACACCTACACCATTGTGATCGATTCTGAGCCATGTCACCTAGAGTCTCCAACCATTGGTTACGATAGTCACGCGGACCCCAACCAGGTAGTCTGCATCTGCCAACATGGCTCAGGCTAGAAGTTAGTGACTTCAAACACTGATGCCATGTTTTGGTTTGGCCGCCCCTAACTCTCTTCCAACCATCCCCAATACTAGTCATCATAGCGCGTCGTGGTAATCGGTGTTCAGGCATACGTAACACGTGGTCCAACCATCTCAGTCGATGAAGATTCATGACCTCATCAACTGATTTACCATCGTTCCCTAATACCCTGCGTCTAACCTCACTATTACTTACCCGGTTATCCCAGCAGATGCGAGCAATATTTCTAAGACATCTGTGGTCAAATACTAGTAACCTACGAGTATCTTCTACTCTTAATGGCCATGTTTCACAGCCGTAAAGTAGAACAGAGCGAACTGATGCGCAGTATGCTCGTCCCTTAATTGATAGACGGATATCTCGTCTTCGCCATAGGTGACGTAAGTTGGCAAAAGCCAAACGAGCTTTTTGAATCCGTGCTGAGATTTCGTCAGACACCAACCCATTAGGGCTGATCAGACTTCCAAGATAAGTGAAGTTGTCCACGCGTTCGACTACTTCACTCCCTATCCTTAGTTCAGGTGTTGACGCAGGTCAGTCCTGGAGTAACAATTTACATTTGGATCGGGAGAAACGCATCCCAAACATCCTGGCATTATTACTGAGTTCCAACAGAAGACTCTGCATTTTGTCAGCGTCTTCACCAAACAGGACTATGTTATCTGCGTATTCTAAGTCGATTAGTGGTCCCCCTGGTAGGAGATCAATTCCTGAAAATTCAGTCGACGAGAGTGCTATTTCCAGCAGAAGGTCTATAATGAAATTAAACAAAAATGGGGATAGTGGACAGCCTTGACGGACACCACCTGAGGTTGTAAAATTACATGATAGTTCGCCATAAGCTCTGACTCGACTGATAGTGTTCGAGTAAAGAGCCTTCACAAGGTTTATGTACTTCTGAGGTACACCTTTTAATGACAGACACTGCCACAGAACCTCTCGGTCTACAGAGTCAAATGCTGCTTTCAAGTCAAGAAAAACTATCATTGTCGGACGCCGATAAGTATGTCTGTGCTCTAAAACTTGACGAATGGTGAATATGTGGTCGATACAGCCACGACCAGGTCTGAAGCCAGCCTGACTTTCTTGTGTTTGCAGTTCACGAGTCTTAGTTAGGCGCCTGATAATTATTGAGGCAAGTATTTTAGATGCCATGTTAGTCAGACTAATCCCTCTATGGTTATCGCAGGATGATTTTGACCCCTTTTTATATATTGGGACAATCAGTGATTGTGACCAGTCAGATGGGATTACGTTCATCTCCCAGATTTTAGCCAGAATATTAGTCAACCTAATCGCTAAAATTGGACCACCATATTTAAAGACCTCTGGAGCCAATCCATCTGGACCAGCTGCTCTTCCTCGTTTCAGATTACCTATAGCCTTTTGAACTTCAAGTAGGGTCAGGGGGCCTACTTCAATGTTCCATTCAGGTTTTCTGGGAATAGTGGGTAGTTGTGCAGTAGCTGAAGGCCAGCTAAACTGCTCCTTAAAGGGTTCCGTCTTTTTCCGAGATTGTCTCACTTACACTTGACTTCTTAATTCCGGTTTCTTTTATTAGTCTGAATAGTTGCCTGGTGTTGCCTACAGCCGCTGCCTTTTCCATCTCTTTTGCTTTCGTTGCCCACCACTGCTCACGATCGTTCCTTAGATTTTTAGTTAATCTAGATCTAATTTGTTTACGCTCTTCGTCGTGTTCAGAGCCTGATGGGATGAGTTTACGCGAATCCATCAGTGAAATAGACTTAGAAGAAATCCACTGGTATTTTGGAGCCCTATGGTTTAAATAACTAATAGATGTTACTGCTGTTTCCACAGCTGTTCGTGTGTCTTTCCAAGCAGCATCTGGGTCAGTCTCGTTTACAGAACTGCCTAGATGTGAACTCAGTTGCTTCTGGAATTCGCATTTGGCTTTCTCGTCCTCCAGTTCAATCCTAATGGGTCTTCTTAGTGTACTTTTCCTGCGTCCATTGAGGCGCAGACAAATGCGCGCTCGTATTAAAGCGTGGTCAGAGTCTAAACATGTATCCCAATACGAGCGACAATCTTCTATTGAGCCTCTCCAACGATGACTGATGACAATATGGTCTATTTGAGTCCATCGTTAGTTTGGTGAAGGTGGTCGCCATGTTAGACGATGTCTCTCCTTATGCTTAAAATTAGTGCTTGCTAAAAATAAACGATTGTCTGAGCATAGTTGCAACAGACGATCACCATTATCGGTTCGTTGAGCCGAAATACTAAAACACCCACCTAAATGTCTTTCTGTTTGATTTAAGCTGCCTACCTGGGCATTAAAGTCACCCGCTACGACTACTATGTCTGAGCACTTAGCTTTCTAAAGAAGTTCAGAGAGCTTTCTGTAAAAGTCATCTTTCACTTCATCATGGTTGCAGTCAGTGGGAGCGTAGGCAGAAACGACGAAAAGGCAACGACGTGTGTCCCTATCCTTCCGAGTTCTTACGGAGCCATTTAGCCGGACAGCACACAGGCGACTGTTAACGGGGATCCATTCTAGTAGTGCCTGTTCTGCCCTTATTCTTAGTGCTATGCCTACACCTGCAAGTCCGCGAGAACTAGCCAACGGGTCGCCAGATACACGGAGGGTGTATTTCCTTAGCTGTCCATTTTGGCGAGGTGAGGTCAAGTGAATGACCACACTAAGATCCTGTATGCGTGTTTCGGAGACACAGCATACATCAATGGTACGAAATTCTAGGGTTTTAGCTAAGGAGGCCTGTTGACCGATTTGACTTAAAGTACGTACGTTGAAGGCTCCAATGTGTAGCTTGGAGCGAGGTTTTAGTAGACCTGGGACAGCATTTCGTGCACTAGAATCGTTGGTGACACTTGAGGAGGAAGCCAGAAGAGGAAGATTAGTGTTGAAAGTCAAGGTAGAAGGAATAGTAGGAATTGAAGAAGGAGATTGATTATGAATACAGTGGTCTTGAGTGCTGTTAGAGGTATGAGGGCAGTTATCACTTCCCGGTTTCCCACACCGTGGAAGGGTTCTTCTAGAGGTACCTGAAAAGGAAATTGGGTTAGAAGTGGTCTTAATGACCTGAGAGCGTGACCGCAGTGCCCAAGGGACAACTGATTGAGGTCGGTCACACACGACCTTTTTGTGGGTAGTTTTTGTGTTAGCTCCGTTCTTCAAAGGGCCTTACCGCCGGAGACGGATATCCGTGGGATAAGGCGAGGTGTGCATTTTTAGGGTCGACCTTTTCTAACCCCACCCCTCCTTGTGGGAAGGCAGCATCGCTGTCATGCTGGTTGTCTGAAGGAAACACCTTGCTGCTGTCACACCTCTGTACAGTCAGCAGTACGACTTCGCCTTCGGACCTTGGGTTTGCTGCTTTTAGTCTCACCGCTCTTCAAACGACCTGCCTGGCATGGTAGAACCTTGAGGAACGATTGTTCCAGCCAGTATAGCTCGGTTGATTCATCACGATAGGCAAGCCCGACCACCACGTCAAGGTAGCAGCAACGGTCGGGCTAATCAGATGATCATTTGAGAGATATTAGAAATGATTCTTAGACCTTCATACGTTTCATTAGTCAGTATTAATACATATCGTGGATTGGGCACACTTTGAGGAAATCACCCAACTGCGTCACAAGACAAGCCCTCATATGGAATCCTGAAGACCAAAGGAGAAGAGGAAGATCAAAGAACACATTATGCCGAGAAACAGAGATAGACATGAGAAGAATGAACAAAAACTGGATAGAACTAGAAAAGAAGCCCCAAGACAGAGTGGGTTGGAGAATGCTGGTCGGCGGCCTATGCTCGATTGGGAGTAACAGGTGTAAGTAAGTAATTAATGCACATCATTATTGGCAATGATATACCATCAATAGAATTTGGCACAGACGTATGTGTTAACGCAAGTTACTACACTATATTAACACAAAGAGATGAAAATAATAAGAAAACTTCAAAAAGAGATCTAAACGAGGTAGTAGAAGTCATCATGAGAAATACTTAACTTTTTGGAATATTACTTGAAAAGATAGAATGAAAAGGTATCTTTCATGGAGGACAGGAATTCGAGACCCAAAGAAGGATAAACAGGGAATGGATTTGTAACATTGTTTACTTCTGTATCTTCAAAAGTCTTTCATAGACACTAGATATTGAAGCTTTGTATTATTTATTATATTTCAGCCTACTCTTTTTATCAATAAGTAATATAATACTGAAACTAAATCATTTTGTCATAAATTCATTTAGTATTGTTTGTTTGAATCTTCCCATCGATGTGTTAGGACTGCAACTGGTCAGTCTCTAATTGGCATATGTGCATACTGTGTGTATTGCCTCGATATAGCCTTAATTCAAAAACAAACAATAGTAAATGAATTTAAACTTCACCCCATCACACAAGCAAGTGGCTATCAGGACTCAGTGGCCGTGTGGATAACGCGATGGCGTTTGAAGCGAAAGGTACTGATTTGGAGTCTCAGAGTGAACATCAACTCTGAGATGCAGGCGCATCCGGCTGACGAGTCCCAAATAGGACGAGGCGCGCGTCAAACTGGATTCCACTGCTAGCCACTATCCATCTTTAAATCATTTTGTCAGTTTGTTGTAGATTTTTCTTGTTATCTTGTTATTTGTTCCTTTATAACTACTGACTTCTCATGTTTAACAATTCCTTTTGATTGTACTAAACTATTGTATTTGTATGAACTAATGATTCTTTCGTACTTAGTGACCCATTTATTACGAATTCCAAATACAATACATTCATTTGTGCTCATCTAGTTCTACTTGTTGTATGTTGCATCATTTCTGGAATTCCAATACTTCATATAAACTTATCGACAACAGGAGCTATGGCTTGAAGTTATTCATCTATTTTCCTGACTTTCCAAAACAGTCACTGCTATTTTTACGTAGTAGTCAAGCTTATCCATCGTCATGGCCAAAATCAAACTTTACTGACTAAAGTACATGTTCCTTTGAGAAACACTATGTCAAGTAGTTATGTTGGACAGCGGTAAGATTACTAGTAATAAAGTAAGCCCAGATAACTAAATCTCACGGCTGACACTGCTGGAGTGTCATGGCGGTAAACATTTTAGCCCAAACAACCAGTATATTTTGCCTTCTCATAGCGGAAAATAGCCATTAGAAAAGGTCAGTCATAAGGGTAAAACATCTCACACTACCCCCACCCGAAGTTCCATCAGCATCTGTTAGGTTTCATAAGCAAAGAGCTAACACACTAATAACTACTAACAAAAAAAACATATGTGACAAGTCGTGATAAGTTGTCCTCTGGATTCTATGGTTATACAGCCAGTTTCTTTTGTAGACTCTTCAGCATGAAATATCATTCAACGGTGTGAGTAACCAGTTGATAACCGCTTACATACCTTAATACAAACTCATTCATTTGAATAACTCTATTCTACTTGCTTACAGCATAAAAGGAATGGAAACTAATTCTTATATTAAAAGATGTATTCAATACACTTTTAAACATATTTGATATATAAAACAATGACTCTATAAACTTACCTTCAACTTCAGACATTTGACGACGTTGACGACGACGTAATCGAGCATCTGATAAATGTCTATGAAGTGAATCATCTTTAAGTTCATCAATACAATTAACATTACTCGGATGAATCTGTCTTTCATGTTGTTTATATACATCATTACGATCAATAGACAAAGTTTGCTTCGATACTAACTGTGAATTTTCTTCACAATTTTGTTCTTTATTGATAATGATTGGTTGCTAAAATTAAATGAATATGATTACTAATGTTAGGTTATTACATAACTGTAAAAGGTACATCCCTCTACTAAAATAGTCAACCGATACTTTTCATTACAACACAATTGATTTGAATTATTTCTATGATGGCTAGCAGTGAAATCCAGGACGCGCGTTTCAATCTATTTGGGACTTGTCAGCTGGATGTACCTGCATCTCAGAGTTGATGTTCACTCTAGGACTCGAACCCAGTACCTTTCGTTTCAAACGCCATCATGTTATCCACTTACCTACTGAGTCCTGGTAGCTGACGAGTCCCAAATAGGACGAAACGCGCGTCAAACTGGATTCCACTGCTAGTCACTGTCTATCTTTGGTTATTGAGATATTGTTTTCATATTAATTCATAATCTTAAGGACAAATCTAGTTTTATTGGTACCTTTGATAAGTGTCAATAAGTCTGAGGTGTATAAAAATCAACTACATTTAGCCAAATGATGATTGTTCAACATTAAATGAAGTGAATAGTAAAGTCAAGTGACAATCATTATTCATGAATGAAGTTAGAATTGAAGAAAAAACCAGCATGTTATTCATAGAACTCAATAATACAGACTATACATCATTTCAGTTGTTGGATAATTCAATCAAAGGAAACTAACACAATGTATCATTACACCAGGGTTACATGGTAACCTAATTAAATATTGATGAAGAACATTTAGTCATAAACATATGAACTACTCATTCTTAACTATTTATATTTCTTATATATAGTTAGAAATATGAATTTTTAAGAAGAACCACACCCAAAATGAATAGTTTCCGTTTACTTCATTTCGTATGGGTTACATCAAACTTTACAGCTTTATATTTCTTTACGACCACCTTGCTTCTAGACTGTTATATCTCGTGGAGGATTATGAATGGTAACTCTGATAAGTACTGATAAGTACTCAAAACTGCTCAATGAGGCTTTTGTGTATCATTGGATCCGATCGATAAAATCATTGCTCTCTAATTGAGCGATCAATAAATTCACTCCTCTCTTATTGACGGGAATCAGTACGTTCACGTCTATATATATCAATTGGGCACGCTCTCAATCGATATAACATAGATAACATTCATAGGTTTTACAATTCAATTTATTTGTTCAATTCACATTCCATTATTGAAAGCATAAGGCAAAAAGTCGTGGGTATTAATCTCAAGTCAACTGCCTAAACAATATTATGTGAATGTAAAAAGGAATTATTCAGCGATGTTGCTTTTTTCGTCTGTCTGGAAGGTCTAAAATAATATACCGCTAACTACAATACAGCTATGTGCAAAACCTAAGATCTAATGATTTTTAAAAGCTTCATATTAGGCCAAAGGAGAAGAGGAAGACCACAGAATACATGAGAAGCATGAACAAAAATTAGATAGAACTAGAAAGGAAGGCCCAAGACAGAGAAGGTTGGAGAGTGCTAGTCAGCGGCCTATGCTCCATTGGGAGTATCAGGCGTAACTAAATAAGTGAGTAAGTAATTAAGTAAGTAATGGTCTTCATATTAGATCACTTGGAATACGTTCCAAAATGATAAATGTATGTAAGACGCATACATAAATTGTAGAAAGCTTAGTAAAATCTTTGAAAAACCTTGTTTGGCTTATTCATCTCGGTAAATTCGAAGTTTCATAGTAAACGTATCTTCTATGACTTCAGCCATTTGTAATAATATTTTGGCAAAACCATTAACTACCTTCTGGAAGCAATTTTATAAATCATTTTCAATAATCAGAGGGGGCTTTGTGGAGATTTCAGTATTTTTCATAGTTGAAATCATGAGTCAATTGAAGCTAGACCACTTTTTAAGCTGCGGAGGGAGTTCATGGAAATATGGGGAGAAATATGGAGTCAAGGAATAACATATAAGCTTGTGAAATAATTAAGATTATCATAAGGTTGTAACAAACTTTTTGGCTAACTAAATATACACGGTCATTGTAAAACACTAGTAGTCATTTTGTACAGCTAATTAAATAAAGGACAATAGATTAAGATATTGTACAACAGAATGCAATCCACAGTACATAAGAGTGGCTACGTTTTACGCAAATACGCATTTTCAGTATGCTTGCATATATATATATCATGTAAATTAGAGCAATACACTTAAGAGAATAATCAGGTTCTCAGTTAGATCTTTCTCAAGCTATACCATAATATACTGAGGAATTTCTATGAATATCTAAAAAATTTCTGAACCAATCTAATAAATTTATGGGTCAGTGATAACAATGAAAGCAGATAATTACCCATAATACACTTACTTACTTACGCCTGTTACTCCCAATGGAGCATAGGCCGCCGGCCAGCATTCTCCAACCCACTCTGTCATAATACACAAAATGTACAGACTGATAATAATTTGATAAATGTATGAGTGGTGATAAAAAATGACAACAAACTA
>NC_031497.1:25398204-25474196 GCF_000237925.1 Schistosoma mansoni | reverse complement strand
TAACCAATACACCACCGAGCCGGCATCTAACGGTGTTAATGTCTAACTTCAACCACTCCACGAAGTTTGTGCAACTGTTCACCAATTGTCTTCAGTGAGTTGTTATCTCACAACAGACGTGGTTGAACTCCACTGGTCACTGCTTCCCACTAGAACTCGGTTAAGTGCTCTGGCGCGAGACCGGTAGGTTCTGGGTTCAAATCTCGCGAGTGCGGGATCGTGAATGCGCACCGCTGAGGAGTCCCATAATAGGACGAAACGGCCATCCAGTGCTTCCAAGTTTTCCACGGTGGTCTAGCTTCAATTGACCCATCATTTTCAATAATTGGTTGCATTGTAAATCTAGTTTACTCTTAATGACCAGATTATATTTTATATAGTTATACACTTCGACATTATATATATATATATATCAGGGTAATTAACCAATAAATGGGTAAATATTTTCCTAACTGAGTAGAGCAGACTCAAGTTAAAATAATACGCAACTCTGTTTTATCATACTTAGTTAATAATGTTTATTCTAAGCTATGAGTCACACATCTTTGAAGTTTTGCAGCAGTAATTAATCGCGTTCCTGTTATGCAGGAAAAACTATAGGGATTAGAGCTAGCAATCATGGTATAAATGTTTGGAAGGAATCTGGTCCATACTTGTCTCTTCCGAAGGACATAATGAACAAGTTTGCCGATTTGTCACAGGCTTTGATTGTTTATTCTCCCCTATCCCGTTCAAATCTCTTCTCTACTACAAACTGATTTAAATAGATTAATCTTGCAAGTCTGATAGCATGAGTTTACAGGTTATCATTTAGTTGAGTTTGTTTAGACTATTTTCCTATGTTGAAACATGTACTTAGGTTGAAGTTTACTTAGTACGGTTTGTTTGAATCTTCCCATTGATGTTTTTAGAACTGCAACTGGTCAGTCTCTAATTAGCATATGTGCATACTGTGCGTATTGCCCCGATATAGCCTAAAATCACAAGTATGGTAAGCAAAGATGGATAGTGGCCGACCAGTTGCAGTCCTAAAAACATCAATGGGAAGATTGAAACAAACAATACCAAGTGAATTTAAAATTCACCCTATTGCACAAGCAAGTGGCTATCAAGACTCAGTCGCTGAGTGGATAACGCGATGGCGTTTGAAGCGAAAGGTACTGGGTTCGAGTCCCAGAGTGAACATCAACTCTGAGATGCAGGTACATCCAACTGGCGAGTCCCAAATAGGGCAAAACGCGCGTCCTGGATTCCACTGCTAGCCACTATCCATCTTTGCTTACCATGTATTTAGTTTGTTGTCATTTTTTATCACCACTCATACATTTATCAAATTATTATCAGTCTGTACATTTTGTGTATTATGACAGAGTGGGTTGGAGAATGCTGGCCGGCGGCCTATGCTCCATTGGGAGTAACAGGCGTAAGTAAGTAAGTGTATTATGGGTAATTATCTGCTTTCATTGTTATCACTGACCCATAAATTTATTAGATTGGTTCAGAAATTTTTTAGATATTCATAGAAATTCCTCAGTATATTATGGTATAGCTTGAGAAAGATCTAACTGAGAACCTGATTATTCTCTTAAGTGTATTGCTCTAATTTACATGATATATATATATGCAAGCATACTGAAAATGCGTATTTGCGTAAAACGTAGCCACTCTTATGTACTGTGGATTGCATTCTGTTGTACAATATCTTAATCTATTGTCCTTTATTTAATTAGCTGTACAAAATGACTACTAGTGTTTTACAATGACCGTGTATATTTAGTTAGCCAAAAAGTTTGTTACAACCTTATGATAATCTTAATTATTTCACAAGCTTATATGTTATTCCTTGACTCCATATTTCTCCCCATATTTCCATGAACTCCCTCCGCAGCTTAAAAAGCACTTTCAGTCGATAAGTTTATACATCGGCTAAAGGGTAGTTCAGTCGAGTTGACAATAAAACTGTCATTTTAAATACAATAATCTACAATGACTTCTGGCAATTTTATAAATAAAGTCATAAATTGAAATGTATAAATTAGTAATAAATAAATTTAACCTGTTTCATTTCATTTGTTTTTTTCTCATTACTCATTTTTATTTCATTGGCTGATTGATGAGTTATTGGAGGCACACCAGTTTCGCATTCTACATGTTGACTAGTATTTTGTACTTCATCTTCAATAGTTGAGTGGTTTTGGGAATGAGTTGCCCTTGGATAAAATAATATACTCATTTAGATTGTTGTTGAAAACTAGTCTACATGTTTTATTCATACCAACATACAGTAAACTCCGTAAACATATTATTGGTAGACTTCAAAAAAATACTAAATTTGATCAGACATATTACTTATATACGTTATATACCACTCAGTAATCGCGGATAGTTTGAAATAAATCACTTCAGACAACTGCATAATTATTTAAACATAAGATGACCATTTTATTGAAATTCCAACACTTCGGTGTTTAAAGTGTGAAAAGTGCTAAATTCGTTTGCGTGACTGATGCAGTAGGCATATCAAACATCGGTTAGACGAAAAATTAACTATCGGTTATAACAGAAAGTTCGTGTTTTAGCTTTAAAAATCTGATAAAGCTGTGACTCTTGGCAATAAATTGAAGAACCTACTTGTAAAGCCTCCGAAACTCCATGTGATAGTCGAATTCATCAATAAATACTAACGAGCAGAAAACACAAATTATTACAAACAATGAAATATACTTGGTCACCTGTTCCTGACCGTTGTGACCAGGCCCAAAATTAGCGGGACAAGTATTCACTATCCCATGCATTTAATATCTAAATAGATTTTGTTCCTTTATGTTTGAGTATGTAAATTCCAACTACTTTGAGATTAACATAACTTTCTGCTTGTGTCAGTTTATCAGCTATTAGAGTTATTATACAGTATGGGAAAGTAAATTATGCAGCTTTCTCCATGGCGTTATAATGTGCCTAAACGGCAACAGTTTCGAGTGAGCCTACTTATAGCAGTTATTATATGTAAAACATTCAACAAAAGTGCTGAACAATCTGGGTTTTACCAATTTTAACAAAACACAGAACATAAAATTTACTCGTAAGATCAAAGTATGATATTCTCTAGAAGTTCAGCTGACCATGTAAGCTAGACGTAAAATGCACATTCTTAAGTTCTAACTTTCCTGATAGACATTTTCATTTGTTTTTCTGGGACCAATATGACAACTGAGAGTCTTAATTAACTAATCCTCCATTTTGAATTTAAAAATAGGTTTAGTGATTGATAATGGTGTTAAATGTGAAATTTTTTATATTCTACTTTTTGTATTTGAAATCAGTAAACCTACCGATCCTTAGTTGCTTCCAGAAATAGAACAATATGTTTCCTTATGAATGAATTAGACAAAACGCGTCTCGCTGATGGACGTTTTTCTGGTTTCAAGTGTAACATTGCACGCATCAGTTCAAGAAGTTCTGGACTATATTGAGTGGGCATATCTGGAATCTAGAGAAGATGATATATGCATGTATTTGAGCTAACCTTTCCACTTAAAATTTTATATGATAGTGCGTTGAATGATTTAGCATTAAAGGCATGACGAAGGGTAGACATTTCATACAAAACGCAGCCTAGAGCCCATATGTCCGACTGGCGATCAAAACTTTCATGAACTTACTTTGTGATTATAAGGTTTGTTGGCAAAAAGCTCAGGTGACATGTAGTAGGGGGTCCCAATTAAGGTTGTAGCCATTGAATTAGAAGACTCTAACACTCTGTGACATAAATATTGATCAATTACATTGATACCTAGCTATCCCAAGGTCGCCAAGTTTAACAATATTCGATCGTGTGAGAAATATGTTCCGAGTTTTAAGATCTCGATGTAATACGTTTCTCTCATGCATATACTGAAAATCACTCGATAAATTAAAAACGAAGATACTTGTAAAGCGATAGCGAGCTGAACAAACCACTCAACAAGAACACGTTCAGACAAAAGAACCCCGTTTCTCATTCTAAGTCTTGTGTAAAGATCCCCTCCTTCACAAAAACCCATTGCAATATACAAAAATCCGTGATACTCAAAAGAAGTTTTGTATTGGACAATATTCGGATGCCTGAACTCGGAAAGCAACCTGCATTCTAATTTAGCTGCTTTTCTTTCCTTATCAGAAGATTTTGTCACATCGATTTTCTTAATGACATACTTTTATTCACTATATAGATTGACATGAAACATAGTACCTTCTTTGTATCTGTCTTGTGTCTGCAGAGCCAAACCTCTCCGTATGACCCTTTACCAATAGTCTTTATGAACTGATAATCTGATATGGATATATCCGGCATACCTGACACCATTTTTAAATATTTTCCGAATACAGGTACTCTTTGTTACCAGATTTTGATGCACTTTAACAAAATTTATTCTCTTTTCCGTATAGGTAGGGTTTGCAGCTTTGCATATCTTATTTGTCTTCTTTTAAAAGTTAAATTGATGATAAATGTTGAGCGTTTTATTGCTAAGCGCTATAAGGATAGTAGGTCGGTGAATCTGTGTTATTCCTGACAGATTGCCTTCCACTATAGGTCCAGCTTCTCCTTGAAAATGCTCACCGATGAAGCTGATACCACTTGTTCAGGTAAGGCGTCAAGTTATCGACCACTCGACGAGAAAACGGGATCCCTTTTTAAGTTTATTAGATCGCGGTTTGTGAACCTTCTTGCTATGACCTCGGAGATTATTAGTGCTGTAGGGAGCAAAAAGATAAGACATATTAACACCCAAATCATAATTAAAGATACAAAATGCCAGTATAAGGTCACCTCGTGACCTACGATAAGACAAGGGGAAAAGGTTTAGACGTTTCAAACACTCATCGTAAGGGAGTTTAGAAAGACCCTTCACTAACTTCGTCCCCATACGCTGGACACGCTCAAGTGAGTTAGTATGCTTTATCATACATGGGCTAGCTGCTTCGATACAGTACTGTAATTGTGGTCTTACGTATTTGTTATATATAATTCGATACATTTCATCGTCAAAGCATTTGAATGCTCGGCGAAGTGACCATAACGCACGATAACCTTTGGCAACGGCTGGGTTGCAGTTGGCAGTTATTTCCAAGTCATGACTTATTATTACTCCTAAGTCTTGGATGCTTGTAAGAGATCTAACATCAATGGTATAATGATAAGTATTACCTTGTCCGATGTGCATGAACACACTTCCTAGAATTAACTTCTAAGCCTCAACCACGAGTGGACTAATTCCACACATGTTGCTGGATGACTCTATGTCTAACTTAATAATGAGTTCTAACTCACGAACAGATGGTATCGATCTTATTAAGAGCGAATTAGCCGCTGTCTATAAGCAATTAAGTGATATGCGTTCTAAAGTGGAGTCATTTGCGGGCTCTTTATTAAAGCATGATGATCTTAAACTAGAACTAAAGACACTGTCACCCCTTCGACTGCTGTGTCAAAAGGATGTAATTACTTCTGAACTCGAAGACAGGATCAAAGTAGAATCCGTATTTGACTTGGTAGCTAGTGAAGTCACCAAGCGAATATCTCTCGAAATAATGTGATTATATATAATATACCGGACAAAGTTGCCATTAAAACTGTAAGAAACTCGATACTAAAGGCAGCTAATCTCCAGGACAGTCCATGCCAATGTATCCGACTTAACAAAAAGCATCAAAAATACTCGTGCCCTATCCTGTTTAGATTCGATTCCCATTTATTAGCGGAACGTTTGAAAGAATCTGAACAGCTAGTCTGTGCGCATACGAAGTTTAAAAGCGCTCGTATAGTCTCAGACAAAACCACCAATCAAAGACTAACACAAAAGCGTACCATGAACGAAAATAACATTGTTGAGGTCACAACAAATGTGATCGCGCCAGCAGCTGAACCCACTGGTGCAGCTAATCTATCTCATGTTAGTCAGTGTACTGATATACCAATGCAGTGTGCTAGTTTACCTCTCATACCCCTAGTGGCCCTACACAACCAGGACATATCTGATGGAGACACTAATGTCATTCTTTCCAGTGTAATATCGGAAGCCCACAATCAAACACCTGATTCTATTGTGAAGGCTCATGAAAACACTGCTAAACCTAAAAAGAATATACCAATTAAGAAGAAAGTAAATAAAAAACCTTCTGGTTCTAGACCGAATACCAAAAATATTTCAACTGCCTTACCAAACAAAAGCATAATTTCTGAAACCATGCTTAACCCTACTCATCGTAAGGGAAGTTATAAGGATACATTTCGTTCAAACGTTACACGAGACGGCCACTACAACCATCATGTAAGCAGGCCTACTATTAGACAGACGGCAATGAACCGACGTGCCCCATGGTTTCTCTCAAATGTTATAAATAATAAACCTGCAAGATGTAACTCTTATCATCACTCTCGCAGTGGGGAAGATGGAATACTACGTTATGCACCATCAACGCAACCACAACATGCAGGCACCTGCCTTAATTGTCCAGCGAAACAAGTTCAACAAATTATTCAACCTTACCAAAATAAGGATTTTTTCGGCCTCCAGAGATCCCTTGTTCCACTAGCACTACAGTTCGCTCATGCTATAGCCCATGCGATCCGGCAAACACATTAAACCATAGTCCAGGCATAGCTAGAACTCATACCATCGATAAGGATGCTCTTGGTTTTTTTACACTACACACCCGCTTTTTAAACTTATTACTTATTAACGCACGTTCACTTCTGAACAAAATTTCAGCCTTGAGAACCTTAGCCTTTCTAGCCAAGCCTCCTTTTATACTTATCACTGAAACGTGGTGTTATCCAGCAGCGGCCGATTCCGAATTAAATATCCAGAACTATCGACTCTATCGCTGTGACAGAGAAACTAAGCGAGGAGGAGGTTGTCTTATATTTGCTTTGGATACCTTAACAACTAACAAAGTTGAAGATAGTGTCTTGAATAGTTTCTCTACAAATATGGTGGTCCAGATATTCCACTTCTTCTCCTTAAGCTGTTTACTCTCTCTATGGAATCAGGCTTTTATCCTGACCGTTGGAAAACCGCGTACATCATACCACGTTACAAATCCGGAGATAAGACTGACATGAACAACTATCGGCCAATAAATATTACTCCAGTTATCTCAAGGATTATGGAGAAAATTATTAGTGACGAACTATCCAACTATTTATTGACTGAACAATTTATTGATGGTTCGCAACATGGATTTCTTAAAAACCGATCCTGTATGACATGTCATTTTGACTTCTTTAATTTAGTCTATTCTCTTCGTAACCAAGGATATCTAGTATTAGTGCCATACCTGGACATTTCTAAGGCCTTCGACATGGTCAACCACCAACTTCTCATAGGTAAACTCGCATCTTATGGGGTCCAAAACCCGTTACTAGCCTGGTTTGATTCCTTCCTCAGCAATCGACATCAAATAGTTGAAATCAACTCTTCATTGTTGAGCGGCGTCCCTGTTAGAAGTGGGGTAATACAGGGTAGTGTCTTAGGTCCTTTGCCCTTTTTAGTTTTCATTAATGATATTTGTGAGTGTTTTAGTGTGGGTAAGTCCCTTTTGTTTACAGACGATCTTAAGGTGGTGTACTCATTTTCTCCACATGAGCTTAGCAATATTCAAAATTGTATCAGCTCAGAGCTTAACAATGTAGCACAGTGGTGCTCGAAATGGCAACTGGAGCTTAATACAGCTAAATGTGGTTGGTTATGCTTCGGTGATACATCACTCAACCTCGATCTTACCATAAATGGTGAAATGTTATCTAGGTTACACACAGTAGTAGATCTAGGACTTAGGTACTCCGACGACTTGTCGTTTACTGAACAGATAATGAAACAAACGTCCAAGTCTCAGCGCCTTATAGGTCACATAACTCGAAACCTTCATAACAGTGAATCTCGTATTCTAATGTACAAAGTCTGTGTTTGACCGCTCCTCGAATACTGCGCGTTTCTCCTTAGTAGCACGCGCATAAAGGATGAATTAAGACTGGAATCAGTACAGAGACGATTTACACTTCGTACTCTTGGAACTGATAGTGTCCTGACATATAATTCGAGGTGTAGTAAACTAGGGCTTGACCCTTTATGGAAGAGGAGACTCAAACTTAACCTTATCTCCTTTTTCGAAATACTTAACAAACTCTCCTTCACATCCAGTCAGGCGATTCAATATGCTAAAGCCTCACATTACGACATTCGTAACTCCTTGTCTTTAGCCAAACAAACATATTCTAGATCTTCTCTCTATAACAATAACTTTACCTGTAAGTTTTCTAGGCTCTGGAATAATCTACCTCAAACTATCCGTATGTTAAACTCTCTCCCATTGTTTGTTCGGTCAATTAATGCCTTTTGCCCCTCTGAAAATGCATTAAGTGCTCTGGCGCCTGTAAGTGTATCTTACTCCACAAGTGAGATTATCGGAGCTTTAAGTGTTTAACGTCTTATTTGCTATCATTGTTTTGTTGTTCCGTGCTCTTTGCTTTTATCTTGCTTTCTCTAGTTGTAGATAATTATCAATAACTCGCTCTGGCACTGGAAATAACCTTACAGAACAACGTTCATAAATCATCAGGCTATCCACTTAAGAAGAAATTAAAAGTTCCCTGGTGTTGCATTGGCTTGCCGTGATATATGCCATGTATAAACTATTTATCAATTACTAAACCAGCAAACATAAAACTTTCTTATATTTCATGTTTGCTCTCTACATTCAATGTTGATTTTTATAACAATCTGATCATGCCTGTAAACTGGTGTGAATTCTGTAGATATTATTTTCAGAATATATTATATTATTATATTCTTCGTTATCAGCACCCATGTTACCGGTACAGCCCTCGCCAACCTTTTTGTTAGCTAATGCCAGGAGGCTAATTGCTTCTTGCATGAGTAATGTTTTGCTCGAACAACAAAACATACAGAGCCAATGAGATCTAGGCTTTTAGCACCTTTTCTAGGCGGAGGGAATTAAGGGGATGCACATTTTATGGAACCACTTCTTACACTCATCACATTGCATTCCTTCTTCTACAGGGAATAAGCAATACGGCTGTCCACACTTGTGAGCAGAGTCGACCACCTTAAGAATGAACTAAAATGGTAGACAAAATGGGTTTACAAGACAAATCTCAAACCTTGATCAAATAAATCAAGCCAAAGTCGACCAAGAATGCCTTGATGCAGTAAGTAAACAAAAGCAAGATCGAAACAAACAAGTACAATATCACTTTAACTGAAATTCAATTAAAGTGTGAACAGTAGTTTTCATGCGTAATTTAAGATCGAAACGGTGGATTCAACTCAACGAGAAACAATACCACTGTTCTCCTTAAATAGAGCATCGAATCAACCAGCCCTGAAAATGGATGGCGCTCGAGCGTTGGACCAATATCAGACCGTCGCTGTGAGCTAAGCTAGTTACAGGTGGCACAACCTTCACCCATAAACACATACGGAAAGCTACGTGAGTCTCATCGGACAACACAGAGAATCAAATCGATCATATTTGCATAAGTAAAAAGTTCAGAAGGTCGATGGAGAACGTGAGAACCAGGAGAGGAGCTGACATAGCCTCAGATCACTACTAGCTGGTCGTGGCCAAGATGAAAATGAAGATAATCAAGCAATGGACAACTGGGGAAACGGCATTACAAAGGTTCAATACAGCCTCCCTTCGAGATACTAACAAACCCAACCAATTCAAGACATCTCTCTCAATAACAGCTTCCGAGACCTACAAGATCTACTGCAAGAAGGAACTACGATGAAGGACAACTGAAAAGGAATCAGAGAAGTATGAACTTTAACATGTCAGGAGGTGTTGGGCCGCAACAAGCATCATAAGAAATGCACCTCCATGGGAACCCTGGACAAGATTCAAGAAAGGAAGAACAAGATGACAGCAATTAACAACAGTCAAACAAAGAGAGAGATATTTAAGGAACAAGTTGAATACACTGAAGCATTAAAGCTGATCAACAGAAATACATGGAAGAACCAGCAAAGACAGCTGAAGAATCTGAAAGACAAGGAAATATCAAACAACTATATGATACAATGAAGAAACTAGGATGGAGATATAGTAAACCGGAGAGACCATTCAAGGAAAGAGAAGGAAAGACAATCACAGAGATTCAACAATGGAAGAAAAGATGGGCAGAACACTTCGAGGAACTGCTGAGTAGACCAGCTCCATTGAATCCACCGGACATCGAAGTAGCACACACAGACCTTCCTATGTCTGTCATTCCACCAACGACAGAGGAAATCGAGATGGTCATCAAACAAATCAAAAATGGGAAAGCGGCAAGACACGACAATACACCAACCGAAGCACCGAAAACAGGCATAGAAGTAACTGCACAGATGTTTTACGTTGTATTCAGGAAGATTTAGGAAGAGGAACAAGTGTCGTCAGATTGGAGAGAAGCATACCAAGGATATGAAAATGCGAAAAATCTGAGCAAATGTGAGAACTAAAGAGGCATCACACTATTATCAGTACCGGGGAAAGTTTCCGATAGTTTTGCTGGACCTCATGAAAAATTTGGGTGTCCAACATCCAGATCAACAGGTCAGATTCCATAGGGATCGGTCGTGCACACTATGGTTCATCGTTGGCCGGTACCATCGGCAACAACCTACGGTGGGAAAGAACAAACCAGCTTCAAGCCGAAGAGGAATTTAGGAAAACACGTTGGAGGTGAATCGGAAGTACTTTACGAAAATCGCCAAACTGTAACAAGAGGCAATCACTAACTTGGAATCCTGGAGGGAAGCGAAAAAGAGGAAAGCCAATGAATACGCTACGTCGGAAATGCGTGACAGACATGAAAAAGATGAATAACAACTGGAAAGGAAATCAAAAGGATTGTGTCAGGACAGAGTTGAATGGAGAATGCTGGTGGTCGACTTGTGTTCCTCCATCTAGGGCAAGAAGCGTAAATATTTTAGTGAATAAATGATCTCGAGTTCGGCGTCAACAAAGAGCATCAGATAATTTCATGTTGAATATCTGGGAAACTGTGATTAGCGGACCGCCTCAGGGTAAAGTATGGGAACAGTGTGGTTCACCTTGTATGTAAATAACCTTCCTAGTCTCCTTTCATCAGCCTTGTGATACGCTGAAGATATCAAGATGAGAGGAGAGATAAACAATAAAGATGGTAGTGCAGAGTCTTAAAATGACCTGCATAAGTTATCTGAACGGCCTAGTATTAGACAGTTACTGCTAAAAAACGGATATGTGCACTATAATAAATATTGGTCACCAGGGTGCAGATACACACACATTGAATAACACCTGTAGTCCAGACACACAATGACCCACGAGTCATCATTAGCTAAGACCTAAAAGCCACTGCATACTACGTTCGACAGCTGCAAAATGTTTCAGAACCCTATATTCAATACGTAGAGCCCTCATAAATGTCGATGCTAAAAACGTTTTGACTTTGTATACTAAATTTGTTTGTCCTAAACTCAAATATTTCATAAAAGCGGCTGTCGGAAAAGGTTCAAAGAACTGAAACTAAGCTGATTCCCAGAATAGTGAAGATTCCGTACGATTATCGAATCCTATTTCTCTTGTCGTCTAGAAGAATTAGAGGTGACTTGATCAAGATTTCTCAATGATACATATAAACATGACATACCATCATTTATCCTGTTTTCTAAAACAAAAAACCTGAGGAGAAACCATTAAAAGGTTCGCAAACTCAGAAGTTACTAGACAGCTGATTGTGGGCTTTCTCATCGAACTATCCACGAATGTGACTGACCGGTGGGTGGTTGGACTCACGTTAACAGGAGTAAAAAGGCCCAAGCGTCCACGCCGAAGCTGAACATCCCAAGTACCGTGCGGAAATCAATTGATGCTTTGGCCGCGCAGTCTACCCCCAAGACTGTCCGCCCGGTCATCACTCAGCCCAGGAATCGAAAACGCGCCTCCGCATCCAAACAACAAGATAACAAACCTAGACGCCCTAGAAAACCTGGGAAATCAATTGCGGTTCGTGACGACTCTGTCATAATCATGAACCTTATTGACAACCTCGACCTTCCTCTCAGTATGCAGGACAAAAATGATAGGATGCTCTAGGGAGAATTGAACAAGAGGCTTGAACTCCCTAGAATAGAGCCTTTGACGGTCACGCGGCTAACTCGAGGGAAGGACTCTAACCACCTAAACCACCCGAGGCTGCTTCGTGTTACACTAAAGAATGCCTCCGACGTAGAGGACGTCCTGCTAACCAGTCACTTACTGAAATCCGATGGGAACGTAAGAATACTGCCCGACATACCGTATTCTGAACGAAATCTCATCCGGAACATCCCTAAGGAATCTCGCGAAGCGTTTTTCTGTGAAAGAAATATCATTGTGCACGGTGTACCGGAAGATATGGACCCAACTCAAGCAAACTCTGATATTCGAGAATGGAAATTCATTAAGCATTCCTTAAAACTCAAGAACATATTCACCCAACAGGTGATGCGACTAGCCAAGAGATACGGAGACTCTAGGCCCCGGCTATTGAAAAGAACCTTCCCCTCCTCCCACATGGTGGCTGCAACTCTGGAAGCATTTCGTGCCAATAGACGTCGGTTGCCAACTGGCATCCATATGCATCCGGATAGGCCCCACGACAGCAGGATCAAGTACAAACGAAAGCTGGAGCTGACAATTCCACTCGTGAACTGTCTTGATCATAAAAAGAACGTGTAAAGGACAGGGACTACCAACTCGATAAACATTGTATAGGTAGGCTACCTGTCCACTCACGCACGGCTCATATGGACACACAGGAAGAAGCTCACGCGTTCCAAATTGAAAGCATAAACTGCCTATACACAGATGCCGCGAGCTTGCCAAACAAAATGGATGAGCTACGTGAACTTAACAAAGCTAATGATGCCCATCTGATAGGAATATCCGAAACTTGGATAACGTTTACGGACCAGGAGCTAGCAATAACTGTAGTGTCTTTATTTCGCAACGACAGAAAAACAGGAATGGGTGGTGGGGTAGCACTATACATACGGTCATGCCTGGAGGCGCATCAACTTTACAACCAAGAGTTTCTCAATCTTGATGAGTCAGTATGGTGTTCAGTAAGATTGTCTACCACCTCGAGGTGTCTAGCTGGGGTCATCTACAGGAAGCCCACTGCCAACATCGAGTATGACAATCGTCTGCTGTAAGGATTAACCCGCTCTACGCGTCTCGGATTCTCTCAAATCCTGATTCTAGGGGACTTCAATCTTCCTAGGATCAACTTCGTGGAACATACATACATTGGTGGTGACAACTCTACTGAAGCTCTGTTCTTCAACCTGATCGGTGACCCGGGATTATTCGAAAATGTGAAGAAACAGTCAGACGCCGTCGCGCTTAGACTGCGTATTCACGAATGAAGAATTCCTAGTCGACGAACTCTCAATCCTGGCTCCCCTTGGGAAAAGTGATCACGCCGTCTTATCATTCAGCTTTGTCAGCAAAACGAAGCTAAGATATCCTACTAGCAACAGGCGCTGGAATTTCAAACGGTTGAATGTGTTAGTTTTACAGGACTGTCTACAACAGGTGGTTTGGGATGTTCATCCTCAACTTGAAGTGGATGCTCATTGGGTTTACTTACTGCACACGATCTTATGTACTACTGAGCATTCAGTTCCTCAAATGGTCCCAAAAAGCTACAAACAACCCCCAATCATCAAGAAACGCACTCGTCGTTTGCTAAGCTGCAAAAGGCACTGTTGGGCCGAATATAAACGAACCGACAATAACGACGCATACAGGCAATACAAACGCATAAGGAACATATGTTCAAAGGCAATAAGAGAAGACAGGCTTCAGTTCCAGACCAAGCTTATCGATAAATTCGTCTCCATTCCGAAAAGCTTATTCCGTTACGCAGCTTCTCTTCGACAAGGCAAAACTGGAGTTTCCCAACTGCTAGGTCCTAATGGCCCGACCAATAACGACGGCGATGCCGCTAACCTTTTGGCTGAACAATACTCCCAAACATTCCAGCTGACCCACACCAACTATGCTGACGAAAGCTTCACCTGCACCTCTGCAGGACTTTCTGAAGTGAACCTGAGCGCTGACCTGATGTTCCGTAAACTGCAGCACCTAAGAAAAGACACTTCTCCCGGTCCGGATATGGTTCATTCTGCTGTGTTGAGGGAAGCAGCTTCAATCCTGGCGACACCACTTAGCGTGATGTTTTCACACTCGCTAAGCAGAGGCAAACTACCGGAAATTTGGAAGCTGGCTCATATCACACCAATTTTCAAAGGAGGTCGACGCAGTGAACCCTCAAGCTACCGACCAGTGGCTCTTCTCTCCATACCTTCCAAAATTATGGAATCCCTAATATACGACGGTATACAAGAATACTTATCATCCTTAAAGTTCTTCTCACCTCAACAGCATGGTTTCAGAAAAGGTCATTCTTGTATGACCAACCTGCTGACTGCGGTGGATAGATGGACAACCATCCTTGATCGCAAGGGGAAGGTCGGTGTCATCTACCTGGATTTCTCAAAAGCTTTTAATAGGGTCGACCACGTATGTCTTATCAAGAAGTTTAGACGATTGGGTATAAAACCCCCTTTGATTGACTGGCTCACTTCATATCTAGAAAACCGACATTTTAAGGTCAGGGTTAGCTTCACTCTCTCTCAGGCTATGGAATGTCCTAGTGGATTCCCCCAGGGCTCATTACTGGGACCTCTTCTCTTCTTGATTTACATTAACGATCTTCCTCAACAAGTTTCATCTGACTTACTGCCTTTTGCTGATGATGTGAAATTTTGGAGAGAGATACGTAATCATAATGATATACTAGTTCTTCAGGAGGATCTGACCCGACTTCAAAGTTGGGCAGACGACAACGGACTTACCTTCAACACTTCAAAGTGCAAAGTAGTTCACCTGCGACATGTTGCAGACTATAGTTATAACTTGGGTAACTCCCCTCTAGAAGTTTCCCAAGTCGAAAAAGATTTAGGAGTGTTGGTACCCTGTGACCTGAAATCGTATGCGAACTGTGACAAAAACGCCTTTCAAGCAAACCTAGCACTGGTAACATTGAAGCGCATTTTTGGCCAGTTTGACGGTAGAACCTTCCACATAATCTTTAATAGTTTCATTCGTCCCCATTTAGAGTACGGAAACATTGTATTTCCTCCCTCCCTCCAAAAGGATAAGGACACTCTGGAACGTATACAACGTCGAGCCACGAAATCAGTTCTGGGACTCAAATTCAAACCTTATGAAGAGCGTCTCCAATCACTTAACCTTTACCTGTTGGAGTACAGGTTTCTTAGAGGTGACCTTCTTATGACTTACAGTATCCTTAATACTTCTGATCATCCCTTTAAACATCTTCTTAAGCTTAGTCACAATACTAACCTAAGAGGTAACACTCAGAAACTGGAGACCCAACATAGCAGAACAGACTGCAGACACATTTTCTACTCCGTAGGAGTTGTCAAATGCTGGAATTCGCTGCTGACTGAGCTATTCCAAGCGACTTCTCATGAGTCTTTTAAGAGGAAACTTGACCTATTCTTACGGAATAAGGATAACATATTATTTTGATTTACCAGATTCTTTTTTCCTCTATTATCGTTCATATGCATAGGTTTTTGCCTGGAGGTATTGGTGATCCACTGCTACTAGACACGGAAGCCCGTTAAGCGAAAGCTTCTTCTATTCTGTCCTCAATCATTTGAACCATTTGAAGTGATGGGAACCACATTTGTAGAAGCATTCGAGAGAAATTTGGATCAACTGAGAGCACCATTGCCGTGACTAACACAGGCTGTCGAGCCTACAGTCTTCTTCATACTGGAACTGAATGTTATTAATGGACAGTAGTTGTCTTGTCCACCAAAGTTTGAAATATGCGCATTGGACATTGTTTTGTTGCACCACTTGAAACCTGCGCTCTTCATAGGAGTATGTTCTCTGGTCAGCATAGAGATATTTGTTCTGACCGAGGTTGTGAAAACTGTCGGGATTTATCTGAAAACGTAAGCAGATATATCAGAAGCTTAATATAGCACCAAATATGTCGTACGTAGGACTAGAATATGATATATACGGAGTTTGATTTGCAACATAATCTAACTGTAATTTGCTTTGACCTAAGTACATTATTATCAGCCAGTACCCTGAATCTTCCGTAACTTTACAAGATTTTGGAAACTTTCAAACTGGCATTTCCAACTTGGTCCTTAGTAGTCTTTAAGAATTTACTGAGTATATTTCGAACTATCCAAATGTTTTTAGGTAGTTTTTTTTTTAACAAACCCGGTCTGAACATATGTCTACATAGACCACTCGTTCACTTCACTCACGAACAATGCATTGACATTTAATAATATTATGGATTTTCATATCAAACCTCAGACTTTGGTTACTGATAATGGTAACACCTCGTAATCATAGATTATTAGGTACTCCATTTGAGATAAGTTAGGAGTTACAAAACTAGTTTCGTGTACCCAACGTAAAGTTCGTAACTTATTCAACTCCCCATATGTGCACCGACTTGTATCGCATGGCTTAATCAAGTTATATTTAGATGTTGTTTCTCGACAATGAAGTACTCACTATTCTCAAATCTTCTAAAGGTTCATTTGTTTCCTAAGAATACGGACTAGCTTCCAGTCTGAAACTGTTATGTCGCTCGTTAAAGACTACAAAATAACAGGAGATGGCCTTCCATGATACGGAGGACCGATGTGTCAACCCTGCTTCGATCTGGACACCCGGGCAGTATCATAGCCCACACACAAAATGAAATGACAATTTTTTGTGTGGCGCACATATATTTGGTACTCCCTTGTACCAATATTTAAGTGTTAAAGTAAATAAATAAAATGTCAACGTCCCTTATGCCTCCGACAAACGTGGCTCTCAAGGCTAAATAAAAATCACTTGTCCCTTGAAGTTGGTGACTGACCAACTTTTGGATGACAATACCTTTCATTTCTGATGAGTGCTACACAACTTACAATATTCAAATTGGCTCTATGGACTTGAGAACATGAATATGATAGACTTCGGATTCTTATCTTTTGTGGAGGGATAATATGTCACCGTACGAACGAGTCGATAACATTAATGCGACGTCCATAAAAGTAACTTCCTACTGATTTGAACACATTGGTACAAGTAGTCACACAAATAAGTGAGACTGTGAAAGAGTGGAGGAAAAAGGCAAAGTACAGTCAAGTGAGAAAAGTGAACGGAAATAAGAAAACGAAAGCAGATTATGATAGAGGAAAATCAGTCTTTAAAAATAAAACCAGGAAAAGTTCCAGCTCAGGAAGTTCTCACTTTTATGAAGAAGACGACTACCACCGACTCCTATTCTAAGCCATCTCTGTTAATGTTTCAGGCCACTAAGCTAAATCGTCTTTAGGACCTTAACCAGGGAGTCGTGATGTCAGTTCCAGACCCCTGGTAAACTGTGTTTAATGTTACTGAATCTCGTTCTTAACTATATCTCAGAAACTGACATGTAATTGATGTATTCAATAGGCAAGTGTTTTGTTCCCATGTTTTAGTGTCTCTTGTTTCTATGGGGAATTATCGCCATCATGGATATGCTTACAGAAGTAACATTAATTTAAGTCAGTCGTTATAAACCCAGGGCCCAGCACAAGTGTGCTTTGGCCCAAGTTTCGATTACCATATTTACTCGACGAAATGGAATTAACAGAGTAAATAGCAAAAGCTGTCGGGATGATATAGCATCAGTAGCAATGAGCAGGACTAACCATTGAGTGTGCGCCGCACAGACAAAGTGGAAAGGTATGTTTAAAGGAATACTGAAATTCAAAATCGTGAGGAAAATGAAAATGCATGGATTCATCATGCCATTGTGAACGATCCTGGATAATGTCGCTCAAAGTCTCCAACTGCCATTTACGGTTATTGCGCAGACCCCAAACAGGTAATCCGCACCTACTAACGTAAGTAAAACCAATAGTCAATGACTTCATGGACTAATGCCACGTCCTGGGTTGGTAGCTTCTAGCTTCCAACTTACTTATAGACCAACCATCATCACGAGTCGAGTTAGGCGTCCTTTAAGTACACGTACCACGTCCTAACTACCTCAGTTAATGAAAATTTTTAACCTAATTAACCATTTCGATAGCCGTGGCTGATGCTATATGCCTAGCCCTAAAATTACTCATTTGCTTCACAAACACGAGTAATGTTTCAAAAACGCCTCTAATCAATGGCCTGCAGCCTACGTATGTCTTCTGCTTCCATAGATCAAGTTTCACGGTCACAAAGTAATATTAAGTGAACTGCTGAGTAATATACTCACCCTTTAGTTTGTCCGTTTGTCTGTCAAATGACGGATATACGGATCATTTTTTCTGTTTTTCAAGTGTGTAGTATAGTTTCTGTGGGTGTTCGATCATGGGTGTTTTGGATGCACTACTTGTGTGTCACTAAACAGTACAAATTTATAACAGTTCGGTCGATAAAATTCTGAACCGTCATCGACTGGGATAGTTTTGATACATTACTGATATCTGGTCATTGTCCACCTTTACTTATTATGGTTACCAAGATATAAGTGAATTGGGAAAAAAGCAACTTGTCTTACCGCACTAGTCAATGCATAGTTTTTATTGTTCTTGAGTTAATTATTTTTATTATTTATTTATTTGAACACAAATATCGGTACAAAGAGGCACCACATATATATGCGCCGCACAAATCTCATTTGATTTGTGTGAGGGCTGAGATACTGCCCAGGTGCCCAAACCGAAGCAGGTGGTTTTCTTATGGGGCCACACCCCGAGCCTTTGACCTAAAGGTCTTACCCACAAGGCAGTGGAGCATTGTGAGGAGATGCAGTCCCATGGTAGCCGGTGACCAATAATCGGTTCATACGCCATTTGTTCCATCAGGATACTGGAGCCCATGTGCACCATTGGTTTGGAATCAGGGTTTTCCAACTCCCCTAGGTGGACCCTCCGTGTCCACCAACCCGGTTAAAGCGCCGGACATTCGCTTTTTTGAGTTAATGGACTAACTCGTAAAGTCGTTTATTACTCAGTTGCAGCTATGGTATATTTTAGCTGTTACTTTCTCATTAATATTGTCCTTTCCTTAAAAAAGACTGATGGTAAAAAGATCAAAACTTTCTTATTGTGGAAAGATATCATCGTCAAACTTCACCACTGAATGATTTGCGTTTTATTCCTTGTCCTCGTATGACTATTTTCACCACAGTCAACAATTCTGACCTTAAAACCCTGCTTTTCACCCGATTCAGAATCAGTTTGACAACCAAACCCGATTTGTTCGTTAATAGATCCTCTGATGATAATTGTTGTGATCTATAATTTACTAACTTCCCTTTGTTCTTAATTTTACCTTCTTTACTTAGGTTCACTGTACTTGCATTTCCAATATCAAACGGTCAAAACCGTCATCTGATACTAGCACACCTGTCGATCAAAAGAAAAAACGCCTGCATAATAATAGCTCGCCAGTTTCTATGGAGAAGAAAAATTGCATTGATACATTTACTTCTTGGTCAAATGGAGACCAAGTTGACTTTATTTGCAACCTGTTGTCGAAAATTTCTCACTTCCAACAAAGTCAAATCAATGATTTCCTAGAACCTCTCCTAAAGCGTGATTTTATTGTTGCTCTTCAAAGTAAGCAAACTTGTGCAATATATACAATTAAACAAATTTCATGTTAGTGATGCGACGTTATTTGAATGCTACTCCCCTGGGAATCTGTGACATTTCAAGTTTATCACTTAGTTTACTAGTCACGTTATCACTTTTAGTCAGTAGAAAATCAGGCCAATATTGAGCTATTTGTCGACTTTTAAATAAAAGTAGCTTAAATGTGATTCCACACTCAAATAGACCATCTGCAACGCTTTGAACAAATATCAAGAGACGCGAGTAAAAATTTCATTACTTACTTACGCCTGTTACCCCTCGCAGAGGGGCATAGGCCGCACACCAGTTTTCTCCATCCAACCCTGTTCTGAACAGTTCTTTCCAGTGGTTATTCATCCTTTACATATCTGCTTCTATTTCCTGGCGTAATGTATTCTGTAGCCTTCCTCTTTTCCGTTTCTCTTCCGGATTCTATGTTAGGGCTTGCCTTGTGATGCAGTTTGGTAATTTCCTTAATGTATGTCCGGTCCACTTCCGACGTGTTTTCTTAATTTCCTCTTCACCTAGAAGCCGGTTTATCCTCTCCCACAGAAGGCTGTTGCTGATGGTATCCGGCCAGTAACGTTGAGTATTTTGCGTAGACAACTGTTTATAAATACTTGTATCTTCTTGGCGATGATTGTTGTAGTTCTCCGTTTCATCTCCGTACAGTAGAACTGTCTTGACGTTCGTATTGAAGATTCTTATTTTGACATTAGTTGAGAGATGTTTTGAGTTCCATATGTTCTTCAATTGCAGAAATGCAATCCTTGCTCTGCCGATCCTCGTCTTTACGTCTGCATCCGATCCTCCTTGTTCATCAATGATGCTTCCCAAGTACGTGAATGTTTCTACATCTTTCAGAGTTTCCCCATCAAGTGTGACTAACTTGGCGTTCTCCGTGTTGTATTTGAGGATCTTACTTTTTCCTTTGTGTATATTTAGGCTTATTGATGCAGAGGCTACTGCTACACTAGCTGTTTTGACCTGCATTTCTTGGTGTGTATAGGATAGAAGGGCTAGGTCATCTGTGAAGTCCAAATCGTCTAGTTGATTCCGAGCTGTCCATTGTATTCCGTGCTTCCTTAAGATGTCGAATTCTTCATAATCCAGTCAATCACTAGAAGGAAGAGGAATGGGGAGAGTAGACAGCCTTGTCTGACTCCGGTCCTTACTGGAAATGCATCTATCAGCTGTCCTCCATGCACGACTTTGCACTGTAGTCCGTCGTATGAGTTCCGGATAATGTTGACAATATTCTCAGGAACTCCATAGTGTCGAAGAATCCATAATGTTCTGTCTATACTGTCAAACGCCTTCTCATAATCGATGGAGTCGATGTATAGTGACGAGTTCCACTCAATTGATTGTTCTACGATGACCCGTAGTGTCGCAATCTGGTCTGTGCACGACCGACCCTTGCGGAATCCAGCCTGTTGTTCTCGAAATTGGGCGTCTACTGCGTCTTCTATCCGGTTGAGCAACACTGTTGAAAAACTTTCCTGGTACTGACAAGCAACTGATGCCTCTGTAATCCTCACATTTACTCAGATCTTTCTTTGGTATCTTGATGCGGTATCCTTCTTTCCAGTCTGTTGGCACTTGTTCTTCCTCCCAAATCTTCTTGATTAGAAGATGAAGCATGTTTGCAGTTACTTCAGTGCTTCAGCTGGTATATTGTCAGGTCCTGCTGCCTTCCCACTCTTGATTTGTCTGATGGCCATCTTGATTTCCTCGGTCGTTGGTGGAGTGACAGATATGGGAAGGTCTGTGTGTGCTGCTTCGATGTCCAGTGGATTCAATGGAGCTGGTCTACTCAGCAGTTCCTCGAAGTATTCTGCCCATCTTTTCCTCTGTTTTTGAATCTCCGTGATTGTCTTCCCTTCTTTATCCTTGACTGGTCTCTCCGGTTTACTATATCTCAATCCTAGTTTCTTCGTTGAATCATATAATTGTTTCAGATTCCCTTTTCTTGCAGCTTTTTCTGTCGTCGTTGCTAGTTCTTCCATGTATTTCTGCTTGTCGGTTTTGATGCTCTTCTTCCCTTCCTTGTTTGCCTTTGCGTACTCTGCTTGTGCCTTGACTTTCTCTACTCGTGTCCGACTGTTGTTAATTGTCTTGTTCTCCCTTTCTTGAATCTTTTCCAAGGTTCCCATAGAGATGCATTCCTTATGATGATGCTTGTTGCGGTGCATCACCTCCTGACACGTTGAAGTCAATGTTTCTTTGATTCTTTTCCAGTTGTCCTCCATCGTAGTTTCTTGTTCTTTCAGTAGATCCTGTAAAGCTTGGAACCTGTTGTTGAGAGTCACCTTGAATTCGTTGAGCATGTCAGTATCTCGAAGGGAGGCTATATTGAACCTCTGTAGTGCTGTTTGTCCAGTTGTCCAGTGTTTCTTTAGTTTCAGTCTCATCTCGGCCACAACCAGCGAGTGGTGATCTGAAGCTATGTCAGATCCTCTCCTGGTTCTCACATCTTCAATTGTCCTTCTGAATTTTTTGTTGATACAAATATGATCTATCTGGTTCTCTTTGGTGTGGTCCGGTGAGATCCATGTAGCTTTGTGTGGAAATATTATGTCACGTATAACCAATTTGTTGAATGCACATATATTTGCGAATCTCTCCCCGTTTTCATTTCTCTCTCCCAGTCCATGTCGTCCCATTATGTCTTCATATTCTGTGTTGTCCACTCCGACTTTAGTGTTTAGATTTCCCATCAGGATGGTTAGGTCCTTTTTTGGACACTTAGCTATGATTGATCTTTATCGTCATCGTTGCTATCATTGGTGGGTGCATAACATAGGATAACATTCATTGTGATCCCCTCCTTTGTTTTGAATGATGCCCTGATGATCCTGGATCTACGAGATTCCCATCCTACAAGTGCATTTCGTGCTTCTCTGGACAACATTAGAACAACTTCCTGAGTGTGTGGAGCATTTTCCTCTTCGTGACCGGAGTGCAGCAGCATCTCTCCCGTACCTAGCCTTTGCTGTCCAGTTTGGGTCCAATGAGTTTCGCTGATTCCAGGTACTGCCAATTTGTATCTCCTCATTTCCGTTGCTATTTGACTGGTCTTGTCTCCCACATTGTCCAGACGTTCCATGTACCTATTAAAACTGTTGCTGTGGTTGTTAAAAGGGGCGCCGGTCTCGTGACTTCCAAAGAATCTCGGCTTTCGTCATGAGGCGTCATAATTATTCCTTCGACTCCCAGGGCAGAGTTTAAATGGTTTGAAAATTTTTTTCTGGTTAGCGTCTTTTAGTGGGTTAGTTTTCTACGGGATGGGGTCGCTAACCTCATGCTCAACCCTCCTCCTTTCCCGGGCTTGGGACCGGCAGTAACTCTAGAAGAGCTGCAGATGGAGTTAGAAATTTCATAGTAAGTGTTAAACTACCATCTGTCCATAATAGAACTTCTTTGAGTAATAACAATTGTCAAACCTATTTCCAACATTCCACATCGGCTAACTCAAACCTCTCTACCAAAAGTTTTATTAATTATCTAAGCATTTGAAACTTTTATACTCTGAAGGAAGCTTCCATTATGGACTGAGTTTGGCTATACCATCGTTAGAAAACCAGGACTTACTAAAATATGTTTCGTTCAAGTGTGCAATTTCTCAATAGTGCCGATAATCGTCAGTTATTTAAATATAAAGGATCACCAATCAAAGTAACCTAACTTAAAGCTGTTCCAGGCTTTCTGTTATACACTTTTCTTCTAGGTCGATAATACATGTAGTTCATGTATTTTTGTGAACTGAACAAAATTCGCCAAGAGATTCTAATGTGCAAAAAGTTGGAAAGATTCCTAAAAAGATGGGGATTGTTTATTTTAGATGTATATTGCAGAATTAGCTGATTCTCTACGAATCAGGAATGCTAATTGAATATGTAGCATAATTTATCTTCTTGTTAATGGCTTATTGTATGAGCAACAGAGCAGAATACTTAGAAAGGACTGTTACTGTAATTATACAATTATTTCAGATATTTCTACAAGTTATACGGTTACTCTCCACTACTATCTTTTGATCCTGTTATAGGTTATCATCTTATAATTTAGTCAAGATATTAATAGTTCACTAATCAAAATAACAAAACTTCCTGGGTGTCCGAAATGAAATAATAGTAGCATGTTTGAACCCAACCCTACTTAAGTTACCTCTCTACATTTCTAGGATTTAAATGGGAATTTAATGTCTAATATTAGTTGATATTATTTGAATGACATGTATTAGTACGATATCTAGTACATTTTATTTGTTTAGACTTAAAGAAATTGTTGTACTTTATAGAATTTACATAAATTGCTATGATGGCCATAAATATCAGATATAGGTGTGTTTCTAAGGGCATGTTTTTGAAAAAAAGCATATTAAACCATTTTCTCACACAATTAGTCTAAGTAGAATATCGATCAGTCAATTATTTTGAAAATCATTAATCTGTTTCTGAATCTTTTAATAATTTCTCCTTAGATCGCGGTGTTCCTTATCTTGCTGAAATGATTTTAGTCCAGCTAGATGCATCTAGTCTTCTTTCAGTCGAGCTCGCTTCTAGGGGATGGCAATGGAGTGTTGCAAAGTACCAACTTTGGCGTCGTCTACTAGCCTGTCGTGTAGCTACTGATCCAGTTTGGCATGGGCTTTGTGAACGTAGAGGATGGATTGAATTTATTGAACATTCTGATCCAGCTTATTTACCTGCCTTACTCGAAAGACGTCGGGTCCCCATAGGTGTTAGACATAAACTAACCGAATTCTCCCCATTCCTTGATAGTAATTCATGCATGGAATGTGAAGCATCCAAACTTTCTCCAAAACTAGAATCAACCTGTAGTGTAAATCGTCAGCAATCTCTAGTATGTCAGTGTCAATCAGACATTCAGCATTCTTTAATATATCCTACTGATAGACACTCCTACGTATCGAGAACTCAAAGTATCCCATTTTCAAGAGATTCTACAACTGATGCATCCAACACACCTAGTTGTTCTTTAAGCCCATATAATATCAATGATGGATTAAATCATCGGTCCGTGAATGCAGCTTCTTTTTCCATGGAGACAGATCTACATGATGCACTTTCCTACGAGACAGTTATGTTTGCCCATCGCTTCTACAAACAACTCTATCCTCGAATAATTCGTGATATAGCAGTAAGCTTTTTTGTTTGCTTTTCTCTCACCCCTTTTTATTTTACTATGGTCTGGATCGTTTTGTTTATGGTAAAATCCTTGTGCATTTGCTTCACCTATATTTACAGGGCACGTCATGTAGAAAGTCATGTTGAGTTTAGTACTTTACGGTTGTGTGCGCTTGTAACAGTGCGTCAGTCAGTCCGTGCAACGTAGAACCTAACAAATATGTACATCGGTCTAAGTTGTCATACAATAATGTCATGATCAGCTTTCAGTTGTTATCTATAGTCAGTCTTGAGGTGATTATGAACTTACAACTTAACAGTTGAAAGCCTAGTACTTTAACTTTTAAATTGTCCCCCCATTAAAGCCCTGTAGGGCGCAGAGATTGAAGTACACGTAATAATTTGGAAAATCAGTAGCAACTTTAATCCTATTCATCCTGTACTTATCGGAGATATAAAAAGGATATCTAATTATCCGTATTGGTATTCCAAATAGTTTCTCAGCTTACTAACTTCGTACTTATTATCATGATCGTCATGATAAAATAATGTAGATAATTTCTCAAAACTAAAATGGCTGGCTTATGGTTGTGCGAATTTGTAGTTAATCGTTTTGTAAGTTACTTATGTTACGTCCCGATAACAATAGTGAATGGTAACTTCGGAATCCACTTATGGACTAATATTATGCGTATAATTTTTACCGTATATTTGCTAATTAACTAAACTATTCATATTCTTGTCCCCCTTATTATAAGCTCTATTTTGACCGATAGACTATTATTATACGATTTACCATTCATGAGTTATCTCTAGTCTACTAATTGCTGCCTCCCATATTCACAGCCACATTTGGCTGAACCTTGTACAAATGTTATTTCCTATTTTATTGGTACGATGTGGTCAGTCTGTTTGGTATATAAACTCAGTATGTTTGAAATACAACGATTCATACCGCAGAGGCTGTTATTGGTGTTCTGGACTTAACTGGCTGGGCTAGGCAGAAGCATGACCGATAAGCACTCTAGGCTGCTCGTATGGTTTTCGTGTGTCACTGTTCCGATCGATAATTCTCTGCTCTCTGATTGGCGGTTTTATCATGTCACACATTAACTGGGCATCCACTTGGCCACAAGTTATAACAACTTATTAAGTAGAAAGTTGAATTTCCTAGAATTTATTGTATACAAAAATAAGCTTTCTTGGCTGTCAAGATAAAATCCTTTGATATTACAAAATGGATCTGCATGATTTCATTCACCTCTAGCTCTATATCCTGTGATACTTTTTGGGCATCATATTTTCTTCATCTTTCTTCTTGTGGGAACTATTTATCAGCATTAAAAATTACTAGTATGATTGTAGTGTCGATAAGTTTTTAACTAATATCATCCAATCTGTAACAGATCGTGGTTGTTTTTCATCTGAATATTATCTAAACAGTTACAACATAAGTGTATGGGGGATTTTCGTGACGTTAACAACTGTTCGTGCCATTGTATATTGATGATGTTTGCCTGTCTCTGTTTGTCTGTTCTAGTTAGCGACATAAATAATTTATTTCAGTTTATTTATTGATAAATATTTTTGTGTAGACACTTGTTTCGTCCAGTTGTTATGTCACATGTGTTTCATCGTATTCTATTTTTTTCTTGTATTCTGCTTGGACAAACAAACCGAATTACTTACATTCCATAGTCTTGTGTTAATGTTGTTGTGGGTATTTTATTCTTCATGTATTCAGTACATGTTGCAAAAATATGTTAGTTATCCCCCAAATGCCCTGGTACGGCCGAGAGTGGGGAGAGTCCGCTCTATCTCTCGAAATGCTCTCACATGGCCACGCGTATATAGCTTCTACTAGGGAAGTCCTTCTCACTGCCTTCTCGTGGCGGGGGTGTTGTTTACGAAAGTGAGAGGACGAAAAGCGAATGTCCGGCGCTTTAACCGGGTTGGTGGATGTGGAGTGTCCACCTAGAGGAGTTGGAAAACCCTCATTCCAAACCAGTGGTTCACATGGGCTCCAGTATCCTGATGGAACAAATGGCGTAGTAATCAATCGTTGGTCACCGGCTACCATGGGACTGCATCTCCTCACAATGCTCCACTGCCTTGTGGGTAAGACCTTTAGGTCAAAGGCTCGGGGTGTGGCCCCATAAGAAAACCACCTGTTTCAGTTTGGGCACCTGGGCAGTATCCCAGCCCTCACATAAATCAAAGGAGATTTGTGTGGCGCATATGTATCTGGTGCTTCCTTGTACCAATATGTGTTTAAATAAATAAATAAATAAAAATAAATTTAAAATGAAAACTATTTCAGTAGTCATCAATCAGTTCGTCATAATAAGTATAGAACCTTGAACAAATGTGCGCCAGTCCATGTTACCATATTGTATCAGTACAAAGAGATGAATTTAATGAAGACAATAACAAAAGAGATCGAATTAATGTAGTAAAAATGATAATAAGCAAGATAAAACAATGGGAATAGGATTCAGAAAGATACATGAGGGAATACTGAAATTCAAGATCGCGAAAAATATGAGGGTGAATCCATTCACATCATTTTAAACGATTATGAGCCGTGTCACCCAAATTCTTCTATGTTTTGGTGGTGGTTTTCACCTGTCGTCTTCAGTTATTGATTATAATTGTCATTTAGACTATTACTACTACTACTACTAATAATAGTAGTAGTAGTAGTATCAGTAGTTTTAGCGAGATCGTTAGGCAAATAACAGCATTTATGTAGTTAAATATAACTTATTGTAAATGAGTAGTTTGAGATTCCTGCGTTCATTTTTATTTCTTTGCTTAATTTTGATAAATTGTTCACCGTTTTCTTCTGTTCAGCGCGTTGAAGATAACTGGACCCGTGGTCAGTATCATTTAACTCGGATACCATGTCGAAGTGATGTCACAAAGGGCGTCTATTGTCTTCAGTATGATAAGCATAAAATTGTTAGTGGTCTAAGAGATGATACTATCAAGGTATGGCAAAGAATTCCAAACATTTGTGCAATCAATAAAAATAAAGGATCTAGTTCTGATTGTACTACTACTCCCAATCCTGATGAGTCTGGGCATAAAGTCAGGGGGAGGAGTGATGCTCCCACAGCTGCTCCCGCAGCTGTTGAAGCACCAAATCAAGAAGGTTTCAATGAAGCAACGTGCTCCGACGGTTACCGCTGTACACAAGTAAGTCTTTAAAATTTTCTGAATTCAATATCAGTCTAATTTTCCTCCAGTTCAATATTGAAATCTTCATAGGGAACTACGGTTATGTATACAGTACTGCTAAGCCTTGCACTAGAACAAAGCAGTCCAATACTCCTTGATTTTCAAGGATGTTATCTCTGTTGAATTGTCAGTCTATGGTAAAAGGTATCTAAACACAAAATAGTTGTTTCCTCGCATGGCTTGTTCTAATTTACTGGATTGGGAGTTTTGAAATATAAGGTAATGTCTACGGACATACACAAATTAGTTTTATGAACGATATGGGATGTCTTCATTTTCCTAACAAACAATCTTATAGATACTTATAAAGACATTGTTTATTCCAGTGTATCTCATAAATAATACAAAATACAAGATGGAATAACTCTTTGTACTTATAAAACTGATAGACCGAAATGAAATTTACTCCATTTATGACTAGTTTGTCGTTGGTCCATAAAGATATTGACTGACTGTTGTATTTCTTAGTCGGGGTCCTCAGGATGGTTATAATCTCTGTGGCTAACAACCTTGGATAGAATCTATATCTAAATATATCACATTGTCTTAGATATATTCACGCTTGAAAATATTCTAAATCTTAACTACTAATATCATTCTTATCTCGATGACATAAACATCATACCTGTTGAACAAGTTGGTGCATATCTGGAATCAATGGCTCAGTGGATAATGCGTTGAGTGTTTGAAATGAATGTTACTGGGTTCAAGTCTTAATGTGAATATCAATACTGCGACTCGCATGTACACTCGATTGACGAATCCCGAATAAAACGAAACGCGCGTCCTCAATTTCATTACTACTCGCAATGCATTTATTTTAAACAGTTGTTAGTATTGTCATACTTTTCTTTTCTTAGTTCTACTAATATTGAAATATTGACCAGACACTTCTACTTTTCATTTCATCTATTTTCTGTCAGTGTGCTAATTTATGAAGTGTAACAACTCTGATGAATGTATATTTATGGGAGACTGGTTGAATCTGTCTCGACTAGTGAATTATTAAAACCTGATGATAATTATGTAACCTAAATTTATCAATTACAGGTTTGTTTGCTCAACTTTGAGCTACAATTTAGGTTTGATAGGGTTGTGATACTACCAGCAACTTCTTTAAACTGAAGTATGTTTAGCAGCTAGATTGGAAAGTGAGACCTAATTCTTGAAATAGTCTACCTGCTACTAACTTCTAGTCTGAGCCATGTTGGTAGATGCAGACTACGTGCTTGGGGTCCGCGTGACTATCGTAACCAATGGTTGGAGACTCTAGGTGACATGGCTCAGAATCGATCACGATGGCGCAGGTGTATACACTCTTTATGTTCCCTTAAACCTTAAGATTAAAATTGCTTCATAATGTTCTTCCTTCCTATACTATATCCTTATATACAACCTATGTTTTATGTACTACCACCACTAAATTAACTATTTCTATGAATTTCGTGTTCATCTTGTTGTGCTAACGAGGTATGACAACTTGGACTGATGCATATATGTGCCTGGCCCTACGTTGTAGCTGACTAACTGACCTGCTCGTTTGTAGAAGTGTTGTGCTTCGATGCCTTTACATAATATATCAAAATCATCTTTTTATTGTCAAATAAAACCCAATACTTGATTTTCCCTGGCAACTATGTTCAAAATATTCACAAAAATACTTGTGAATATAGTTACTAAAACAAGATTCAATTACGCTTAAAATCGATTTAATGCCTAGCGTGATAATCGTAACTAGTGATTAAAGACTGAGTTACATGGCTCAGAATCGTTCACAATTGCGCAGTCACATTCACTCTTTGCCTTTTCTTTAGGTTTTTAAATAACCTTTTTTTTTATCCTACTAGTTCCATATTTTCATTTCGAATTTTTTTTTTGAATCTAGGTCCTTGAAGGACATTCAGGTTCCGTTTTATGTTTGCAATATATCGGGAATTTGCTAATCAGTGGTTCCAGTGATACAACAGTTCGTTTATGGGATTTGTCCACTGGATGCTGTTTAAATGTTATCAATCATCATGCTGAAGCTGTGCTACATTTACGGTTTCGCAATAATATTCTAGTAACATGTTCAAAAGTGAGTGACATATTATCTTTTCTTTTTCTTATAAATTGCATTTATGTAAATATATTAATAAATAGCTGGAGAGCAGTGGTGAACTAAGATAAATCATATCCTTTTTCATAAATATAAAACCCAACTAGTTGTTTATTGTAACATTAATTTTCTACATTCAAGCGCACAATTTTCTTGGTGAATGGATTACTCCTAGATTGCGTTATTTTGTCCCGACCGTTGCTGCTACCTTGACGTGGTGGCTGGGCTTGCCTATCGTGATAAACCAATCGAGCTATACTGGCTGGAACAATCGTTCCTCAAGGTTCTACCATGCCAGGCAGGTCGGTTGAAGAACGGTAAGACCGAACGCAGAAAACCCAAGGTCCGAAGGCGAAGTCGTACTGCTGACTGTACAGAGGTGTGACAGCAGTAAGGTGTTTCCTTCAGACAACCAGCATAACAGCGATGCTGCTTTCCCACATGAGGGGTGGGGTTAGAAAAGGTCGACCCTAAAAGTGCACACCTCGTCTTATCCCACGGATATCCGTCTCCGGCGGTAAAGTCCCAACAAGTACGGAGCTAACACAAAAACTACCCACAAAAGGTCATGTGTGACCGACCTCAAGCAGTTGTCCCTTGGGCACTGCGGTCACGCTCTCAGGTCATTAAGACCACTTCAAATCCAATTTCGTTTTCAGGTGCCTTTAGAAGAACCCTTCCACGATGCGGGCAACCGGGAAGTGATAGCTGCCCTCATACTTCTAACAGCAACAGACTGACTGCGTTATTTTGGTAGTTGACATTAATTTGTTATTAGAGCAAGCAAACTTATGTGGTATTTATCTGCAGCGTATCAAATACACTTCTCATAGCTCTAAATAAGGTAGATCCTTAACGAATGGGATAAAGCAACCAAGCGAATTCATGAAACACCAATAAACACATTTTTCCTTTCTTCTTGACTTTGTCAAGTTATTTAAGTGGTGGTGTCGGTGTATCTATGCATGTGTTTCAGGACAACTCCCATAGAAAACAGCGCAACTAGTAAGTTATTTGGGTAATTAAAATAAGGCCTATCTGAGTTGAGGATGTAAGGCAACTCTCTGTGTTTAATCTTCGTTTTTTCCGAAGGATTGCTCACACCTAATAGCAATACCATTTTGGTAATTCAGAGGTTCGGTATCATGTGTTCAAGCACAGTGACGATAGTTCAATTAGTGTCATTATCTTGAAACATTGACTTCAGTGGCTTGAACATGTCCTACGGGTGTCGCCCCAGAGAATTCCACGTTGTGCATTATTTGCCGACGTTGGGATTGGTTGGAAAAAGCGGAGAGGTGATCAGTGTATGATGTGGTTTCGTGACGTAAAAGAAAGTTGTACAGGACTGACTTCTGTTGCTCCTTTATGACTCCCTGGCTGGTGTCCTAGAGATGGTGCAACAAAGTGTCTTGAGAAGTTATCAGACATGGCTCAGAAAAGAAACCAGTGGAGATCCAACTGGCTGTATTTTTCTTAACTGAACTGCTTTTCTCATTATTAATGTTATGATAATAATAATAATATTATTATTTCGCTCCCATATACTAATTTCTATTCAGTTTTGTTCTACATTTGTCATACTCACCTTCTTTCCTCTATCTCTTCACAAACTCATATTGTGTGGCGCATATTTATCTAGGTGCCCCCCCCTTCTACTAACATTTGTGTGCTCAAATAAATAATACAATATTTTGTAGGTAGAGATGAAGTTATCAACACACAGTTTGACGTTGTAGTAAGTGAACTTGTATAGTCTTGGATGTGTTCTCGAATATATTACTTTTTAGATGGTACGTGGTATTTTAGGCATTCTGACGACTATTTTACAGGTTATCGATTGTTTTATTTTAAATTTTGGACATGATTTATATCATGTATACATGTCAGTACAATAATAGGTAACCATTTTAAATGAAGATTCTTCAACAACATTTACTATTTAGTATTGTATGTTTGAATCTTCCCATCGATGTGTTAGGACTTCAACTGGTCAGTTTCTAATTGGCATATGTGCATACAGTGCGTATTGCCTCAATATAGCCTTAATTCACAAGCATTCTAAGCAGAGATTGATAGTGACTGGCAGTGGAATCCACGACGCGCGTTTCGTCCTATTTGGGACTCTTCAGCCGGATGTACCTGCATCTCAGAGTTGATGTTCACTCTGGGACTCGAACCCAGTACCCTCGCTTCAAACGCCATCGCGTTATCCACTCGTCCACTGAGTCCTGATAGCCACTTGCTTGTGCGATGGGGTGAAGTTTAAATTCATTTAATATTGTATGTTTGAATGGGAAGATTCACATCCTGGATTCCACTGCTAGCCACTATCAATCTCTGCTTAGAATGCTTGTGAATTAAGGCTATATTGAGGCAATACGCACTGTATGCACATATGCCAATTAGAGACTGACCAGTTGCAGTCCTAACACATCGATGGGAAGATTCAAACATACAATATTAAATGACTTTAAACTTCACCCCATCGCACATGCAAGTGGCTATCAGAACTCAGTGGACGAGTGGATAACATGATGGTGTTTGAAGCGAAAGGTACTGGGTTCGAGTCCCAGAGTGAACATCAACTCTGAGATGCAGGTACATCCAGCTGACGAGTCCCAAATAGGACGAAACGCGCGTCGTGGATTCCATTGCTAGCCACTATCCGTCTCTGCTTGCCAACATTTACTATGTTCGTCATCATAATTTTTAATTAGTATCTTACTATAAAATCCGGAGAAATTTATTGGAATAACAAAATTGTTCTTTAATAGCCTTGGTTATATTGAAGAATGATCAATTTTTAATATCGTAGGAGTTATTTTGAAGATCTTGTAGAAGATTTGTAGCTCAGGTGGATAATTTAAATGGAGTTTTTTCCTCAGCATGATGGGTTGGTCGTGGAATTTTCATTGGTCTTCTGAACAACATCATCAGCACAAACTTCAGGTAGAAGTGAAGTGTTCGGATTTCCTAACATATGACTCACAGCTTGTCCTGTCGACCTCTATCTTGATCGGTCGACCAAACCATCCAGGTCAGACAACAAAACTCCACCTAAATAGTTAGAAAATGAAAGGTTTTGTATACACTTCCAACTAACATCAATGCTACAGTATGAAGCACGCTGTTATTTATCGAAAATTTAAAAGTATCATTGAAAATCAACTGATCAAAGAATGCAAACTTCAAGGCATCAGGTTGTGGTTTCATATATGCAGCTTAGAAATTTCAAAATGGTAATATAAAACAACGTGTTTTCTCTAGTACACCATTGATTATGTGAATTCATTCTTTCTTTTTGGGTCATATATTCTATATTATAATCTACTTTACTACCACTGGTACTACTACTATTACTACTACCACTATGTCATTCATCTTGATAATTGTTTTCTGGTTGTGTGAATATAGTGTAGCAATTTGGTGTAATGCACATATATACCAGGTTCTGAGTTCTTTATAACTAAATGATTAGTTGAATGTTGTTAGGAAATATTACATTTCCCTTACATTATAGTATCAACAAGTTCAATATTATAATATTGTTCCTTTGTTTCGTTTTTTACGAATTTTAGGATCGCAGTATTGCAGTATGGGATATGGGTCCTTGGCCAAAAGATGTTCAGTTACGTCAAGTTCTTGTTGGACATCGAGCTGCTGTTAATGTTGTTGATTTCGATGATAAGTACATTGTTTCAGCCAGCGGTGATCGTACAATCAAAGTAAGTAGTCTTATTATATTCATTTTCAGATTATTATGTCTTACTTTATTAAACTTTAATCATCTTAGACTTGACTTTCAACTTGTTTGATTGATTTTCAAATAATTATAGGTTTGGGCTACGGATACATGTGCTTACGTGCGTACATTGACAGGTCATCGTCGAGGTATTGCTTGTCTACAATATCGTGATCGATTAGTGGTTTCTGGAAGTTCCGATAATACAATTCGTATTTGGGATATTGAGACTGGTGTGTGTTTCAGAGTTCTTGAAGGGCATGAAGAACTAGTTCGGTGTATTCGCTTTGACTCTAAACGTATTGTATCAGGTGCTTATGATGGGTTAGTGTTGTTGCTATTATTATTATTACTATTATTATTATTATTGTTACTATTATTATTATTATTATTATTATTATATTGTATACAATCTATGGAAAGTTTCCCCTTCTATTTTAAATTTCCTCAAGGACAATCAATCAGTCATGAGCGGCATAAAGACTGACACATATCTGTTGGTTCGAGCTGCCACAGTACACTAGCACAGAAAAATGAAAGTATCAAGACAAATTCCAGAGTAGTAGAGACAGTGACAGTTTTAATGGAATCATAAACACTAAGCATAGATAATACGTCTCTATAGAACTAAAAAATTAATTTGCTAAACAAAATATGTAGGATGATTTTAAAACTCAAGATCTATGGTAAGAGGAAGAGTAGTGAGTGCTTCTGCACCACCGCCACTGATTCTGAATCATACTACCTAAATTATCTAATCATTATTTGCGCAAATTATATGGTCCTTAACTAGGTATTCTTCATCTATCTATATAACTCAGTTTCACTGTCAGTGACTTCATAAACTGAATTAACATCTCGATTTGTCCACCCTTTAACTATCCTCCAACCTACTACACCAACAAGCGTTCCTTGTCATGGTAGGCAATTATTGGGGATACGTAATACATTTTCTGTCCACTTCTGTCGATGAAGATCCGCTACTTCAAGGAGGCTAACATATAATAATTACTTCAATATATGTTTTTTTCGATTTCAGGTAACGGTTTTCAAAGACGTTCTTGATTTTATTCATATTCCATTAGATGATAATAAGTTCTTTTCTATATAAGAGAAAATCCTGTCCAATAAGTATTAATTAATTGGTTGTGTAATACATGTATTCATTATTCTATTATGCCCCCAAATGCCGTGGTACGGACGAGAGTGGGGAGAGTCCGCTCTCCCTCTCGAGATTCTCTCACATGGCCACGCGTATATAGCCTCTGCCAGGCAAGTCCTACTCACTGCCTTCTCATGGCGGGGGTGTTGTTTACGTAATTAAGACGATGAAAAGCGAATTTCCGGCGCTTTAACCGGGTTGGTGGACACAGAAAGTCCACCTAGGTGGGTTGGAAAAGCCTGATTCCAAACCAATGGTACACAGGGGCTCCAGTATCCTGAGGGAACAAATGGAGTATGAATCGATCGTTGGTCACCGGCTACCATGGAACTGCGTCTCCTCACAATGCTCCACTGCCTTGTAGATCAGACCTTTAGGTCAAAGGCTCCGGGTGTGGCCCCATAAGAAAACCACGTTCTTCGGTTTGGGCACCCGGGCAGTATCATAGCCCTCACACAATTCAAATGAGGTTTGTGTGGCGCATATATATGTGGTGCCTCCTTGTACCAATTTGTGTTCAAATATATAAATAAAATAAATAAATATTCTGTTGTGTATGGGGAGTAAAAATTATGTAAATCATTCAATAGTGCTGCAATACATGGGAAAATAAGTGGGGGTATTTATGGATGATCATAGTTTACAGAAAGATGAGCCAATATTAGCAATTAAGAGTGTGTGTTGTGTGCCACAACATTAAAAATCATAACTTCAGTAATTGATTGGCTCTTTTTTTGTTACATAACCTATGCTTAACTTTAACTATTACTCTATAAGTCCTATCACGCACAATATGTTCATCATAAGAAGAGCTGACATATTTTGAACAGTACAATATATATGAGCCCTTTATTCCATTAATCACATTTGATGGCGAAATTCTGGAAGAGGTTTAAGGTTTCACTTATCTGGATAGCATCATCGATGAACAAGGAGGATGTGATGCAGATGTAAAGGCGAGGATCGGCAGAGCAAGGATTGCATTTCTGCAATTGAAGAACATATGGAACTCAAAACATCTCTCAACTAATGTCAAAATAAGAATCTTCAATACGAACGTCAAGACATTCCTACTGTACACAGCTGAAACGTGGGGAACTACTAAATCCATCGCCAAGAAGGTACGAATATTTATAAACAGTTGCGTAGACAAAATACTCAACGTTCACTGACCGGATACCATCAGCAACAGCCTTCTGTGGGAGAGGATAAACCGGCTTCTAGGTGAAGAGGAAATTAAGAAAATACGTTGGAAGTGGATCGGAAATACATTAAGGAAATTACCAAACTGCATCACAAGGCAAGCCCTACCATAGAATCCGGGAGAGAAACGGAAAAGAGGAAGGCCACAGAATACATTACGCCAGGAAACGGAAGCAGACTTGAAAAGGATGAATAACAACTGGAAAGAACTGAAAAGGATTTCCCAGAACAGAGTTGGATGGAGAAAACTGGTGTGCGGCCTATGTGTAAGTAAGTAAGTATTCCATTGCTCACTAGTGTTTGAAAATATAAGCTCTAGGTAGGTACAGTGCATTTTTGATTAATCGATCACTAAATAACATTGTCACTAATTTTATGCTTGTCTAATCATTTAATACGGATTACATTCTATCGATCAAATGATTATTTAATTACTAGTCTATGTGTATTGAAATCATGTTCACTATAGTGATATGTATAAAATGTTGGTTAACTACAATTCACTGTAATTAGATTTCATTCTAGCTATTGATATTAGTCGACAAGAGGTACTTGAAATCTTTGAGAAAATTAATTTTCCGAAGGGGTTTGGTGGAGATTTTAGTAATTTTTATAGAGTTGAGATCATGAGTCCAATAAAGCTAGACTACCATGGAAAACCTGGAAGCACTAGACGGCCATTTAATCCTATTGTGGGACTTCTCAACAGGGCGCATCCACGATCCCGCCTCACGAGATTCGAACCCAGGACCTACCAGTCTCGCGCCAGAGCACATAACCTTGACTCATGATCTCAACTCTATAAAATTAACTTTGTTTGATTATCTTTTTATAATAAAAATTCTTACTATATGTAACATTTTAATGGTATTCATCATTGTTCATTCATTTGTTTAATTAATTTACAGTAAAATTAAAGTATGGAATTTAAAAGCTGCACTCAATCCTCGTTCTAAACCAAATCAATTATGTATTCATACATTACAACAGCATACTGGTCGTGTATTTCGTTTACAATTTGATGATTTTCAAATTGTTTCATCATCACATGATGATACTATATTAATATGGGATTTTGCAAGACCAGCTACTGGTAATGAAGAACGTGATGATGGATTTGATGATGGAATAAATGCTGCATTAGCATCACAAAATAATTGTTTATGTTCATTAAGATCAGCTGCTGTACAATGTCAAGTACAATCAGATAATATTAATACTGGAGGTGGATGTAGCAGTAGTAGCCATCCTACTACTACTACTAATAATAATAATAACACAACCGACAACAACAACTTAGCACCTGTCGCTATTGACAACAAGAATGGTGTTACTGCTTCTGTCTCCACTACTACTATTACTAATGCTAACACTACTACCATCACCACTACTACTCCTACTCCTACTATTAGTGGTAACAATAATTTCAATAATCCTAATAATTCCATTATAAATTCATCTAAATCTAGTTTTATTTCATCAACTAATAATAGAAAAATTTAAAGAGAAAATCTAAATCAAATTTGTTGTTAACAACTTATCACAATATTCATATGATCATTCAATTCTGATTTAACTTGCACAGTAATTTGTTCTTCTACTACTTCTTCTACTTCTTCTTCTACCTATTTTCTGTCTCTTCTGTCGATGTTTAATGCTTCGATTATTCATGTTTATCTTTGGAATGATGTTGAGTATTTAGTTATTTTTACTCATGCATATATATATATATACATCAGCCTATTGTTACTCTATTATCAATGTTATTACTGTTTTATTTTTGGGTGTGTTATTTTACAACTTATCAGTAAAATAATCAGCCAGAACATGATTTTTGAGTGTTTTTCTAATGGTGTATAGATGGTTTCAACTCCTCGGTTGCTACCTACACTGTGGAAGTGTACTTCTTCCCGAAGTATCTGAACAGGGAACTGGATAATTAGTGGTCTGGACGATATGGACCGTGAAGGTAAAACCGTAAAAAACAATTGTTTTAAGGTCGATCATATATGGGTTTTTTATGGCATTCCATGCTGTATTAGTTTTATACTTATAAAACCATACCGAAAGCAATGATAATCCTCAGAACAAGGTGAGTTAGTGCATATTTAGGGTTGATCATTTTAACTTCTCCCTTCCCTTATGGGAAGGCAGCATCTCTGTAGATACTGATTGTCTGAGGGGAACATCTTACCACCGTCGCATCTCTGCACAGTCATTAGTCTGACTTTTTTGAAACTTGATTTGTTTTTATCTAGTCTTATTGTTCTTCGACCGACCTGCCAAACGAACAAGTGTCCCAACTGTTGTAACTAAGTTCGGCTAATTATCACGTGATTTATTCGCCAATCAAAATACGACTTACTCAGTCTTAGTACTGTGCTAAACCAATAATGTTAGACCGGTATGAGCAGCCTAGCGTCCTTATTGGTCCTTTTTCCTCCTAGCCTTGCAAGTTGAGTCCTGAACGCCAATAACAGCTTCCACTATGTTAATCGTTTATTTCAAACATACTTGAACATAACTTAAGGATAGTAAATCGTATAATGATAGTCTATAAGTCAAAATAAAGCTTATAATAAGAGGAAAATAGATACACATACTCTAGTTATTGAATAGTTGTACGATAAGAATATATATGTAATATTAGTCCATTAATAGTTCTCAGACGTTACCCGTAGTTTAATCTTCACGAGGATATAACACCAACAATATAGCCCGTCTAGGTCATTATAGTGTACATACCGACCTATAACTTCAAGATAGCAGCTGTAGTCAGTCACAGCTGAAATATTCTTAGATGTAGCGGTTGGTTTTTTTTCATTAATCAGGTTCTTAAGGGCAGGATTGATTAAGATGAGTGGCTAATGTTGTTGATTGGCAGGACAAAACTTGATATTATGGTTTACACCAATTGGTCATTGTTCGGTAACGTTTTTCAAGTCTGTTATTACTGAGCAGGTTTATGCTCTAGTATGTCTATTGGTCTTTGAGTAACTTGACATTATAATAAACTTTGGATGAAGCCCTAGTGTTATTCGACAGTCAATCATATTTCCCGTTTTCAGGAGATTAATATGTTCTGTGCAATTTGATCCATACCACAGTCGTTGATGTTACCACTGTGCAGGTATTATCCTCTCTGTCTGATATGATCACAATAATTAGTCAGTAAGTAGTAACAGATGTCCTTTATTTTCTATCCAGTACTACTGATTTAATTATATTCACTATTCGGAGCGGGTTTGCAAAGAACTACAATTTATGGTCTCTAAGCTAGATGTTTGAAGGAACCCCTGAACCTGTATTTCGTGTTGTTTGGTACTCATCATCAAGGTTCACCTTTAGTCGTAGGGCAACTGGTTCTTGACATGGGATGCGGACCCTTATCATTCAGCCTTACAGTGTGAAATGCTATTACTGAGCTATTCGTCCCGACACTGGTTATCGAATACTCCGGGCAGTTTGAGTAGATTGCTAACGCTTATTGATTCATGTAAATTGAAATGTGGGATGATCAAGTGCTGTGAAATTCAAACATACAGATATCGGATATCTTCAAGGAATGAAGTGTAGTCTCACGGTCATAGTTAAGACCTGATAATTCCAAAGCGTTATGGATTCAATGTTATGCAAATACACCAATATGCCGATGAACAAAAAGTTACTTTAGTGCTCTTTAAACAATGGCTAGTCACATCTACCTTCTCAATGAACCCTACTATCAAGTTAGATACATGTTGCTTTTTTATTTTCTAAGAAGTTTAAATGCAAGAAAACAGGATCATCCCAATTTACTGGGAGTACCATATTATCGTCATATTACTTGAACCTTCGATTTCTCCCCTAACTTGTTTAGATGAGGTTTTTTCTTAGGAAGTATATTATCCTATCTGATACAGAATGATACGAATTCATCTATTGCTTTACAATCCAAAGTTACTTACTTACGCTTGGTACCCCTCGTGGAGGAGCATAGGCCCCACACCATCATTCTCCATCCAACTCCGTCCTGGGCAATCCTTTCCAGTTCTTTCCAATTGTTATTCATCCGCCTGTAGCTCTTCTAGAGCTACTTCCGGTCCCATGCCCGGGTAAAGGAGGAGGGTTGGACATGGGGTTAGGGACCCCATCCCGTAGAAAAACTAACTCGCTACAAAAACGCTAACCAGAAAAAAATCCAAAGTTATCCATACCAAAATTATTTAAATCAGATTTAAGTATTCAATTGGCTCTTTTACTAAACTAAAATTATCCTGTAGACTTCGATAATGCTTAAACTTTGTAGTATCCTTTGTTAATGATGTTAGACAGACGAAAGTCACTATTCTTTTATTTACCAGGTCAAAATCTAAGCAATGATGTGACGTTTCTTCATTGAGTTAGATATGTGATCGTGTTAAGCTGATTAGTTGATTAGCTAGTAAACCATGTTTACCACAGTTTTATGTCTCTAGTACTGAGTGAATTCAAATTGCATGTATATTGTACAGCGATGTAGATGGAAAAAGCAAATTACTCAACTTGATATTGACTTCTTAACAATAGAAATTCATAGCTAAGTTAGTACCAAGAAATAACTTTAGTCAGATAATCATTGAAAATCAGAAAGTATTGAATGGTAGTCCTTTGAAATGTATGTCCACAATTACTTGAAGGATCAAACTTAAGACATTTAGATTGTCTAAGACCAAACTATGGGACAAATCCGTTATTGCTTACTTACGTCTGTTACTCCCAAAGGAGCATAGGCCGCCGACCAGCATTCTTCAACCCACTCTCTCCTGGGACTTCCTTTCTAGTTCTATCCTATTTTTGTTCATTCTCCTCATGTCTGTCTCCATTTCTCGACGTAATGTGTTCTTTGGTCTTCCTCTTTTACTCTTGGCGATCAGCAAATGATGATCTGATGCTTTATCAGCTCCTCTCCTGGTTATCACATCCTCCATCGTCCTCCTGAACTTTTTGTTGATGTAGATATGGTCGATTTGATTCTGTGTAGTGTGGTCCGGTGAAGTCCATGTGGTTTTGTGAATGCGTTTGTGTGGGAATATTGTGTCGCCTATGACCAGTTTGTTGAAGACACATAGGTTTACAAATCTCTCACTATATTCGTTCCTTTTTACCAGTCCATGTCGTCCCATGACGTCTTCATATCCTGTGTTGTCCATTCCAACCTTGGCATTGAAATCTCCCATCAGAATGGTCAGGTCCTTGGTTGGACACTTCTCGAAGATCGATTGCAGCCTATCGTAGAATTGGTCTTTAACGTCTTCACTGGAGTCGTTGGTAGGCGCATAGCATTGGATGATGTTCATTGTAATGCCCTCTTTCTTTGTTTTGAAGGAGGCTTTGATGATCCTTGGTCCATGAGATTCCCATCCTAAAAGTGCATTTTGTGCTTGTTTGGACAGCATCAGTGCAACTCCTTGTGTATGTGGGGCATTTTCTTCTTCATGACCGGAGTATAACAGAAGTTCCCCTGAAGATAGCAGTTGTTGTCCAACCTGCGTCCAATGTGTTTCACTGATCCCAAGCACCCCCTGGTTGTATTTCCTCATTTCTGCAGCAATTTGGAAGACTCTTCCGATCTTCGACATTGTTCGGACGTTCCATGTACCTATAAAAGTTGTTGCTCTGGTTGTTAGAAGGTGCATCGGCCTCGTGACTTCCGAAGGAACTCGGCTTTTATCATGAGACATCATAATTATTCCTTCAACTCCCAGGGCAGAGTTTAATTGGTTTGAATAATTTCTTCTGGTTAGCGGCTTTTAGTGGGTTAGTTTTCTACGGGATGGGGTCGCTAACCCCATGCCCAACCCCCCTCACACGAGCTTTTGACCATTGAATTGACATCTAACGGTGTTATTGTCTAAATTCAGTCGATCTATTATCTTACTCAACCTTCCATTCATTGTTTGAGGTGGATAACTGTCTCCACCTACATGGATCGAACTCCGCTGGTCACTGCTTAGTTTAATTAAATGCACATACTTAATTTAATGGCTATCAATATAATAATACATCCATGCATATATACATTCCATGGATAGTTTAAGACAGTTTTGGAATAAGAAGGCAAGTTCACGTTTTTTCAAACCCAGTATAACATTTAATGACGTATGTGATACTTTGATATCGATTTTATTCTCAGTGTAACACTTTAAGTTAGTACGATATTTTCCAGTATAACATTATTCCTAGTTGATATGTTTATACCGATCAAGTGTAAAGTTTGTTCAGTATGACAGTGTGATAGTTATATTCTTTATATACTTCACAGTTAAGATGGTGGTTAGAGGTGGTCAACAGGAAACCCTGGACCTGGGTTTCGTGCTACTTGGCACTCGTCAGCAAGGTGCACCTGTAATCTTGAAGGAATTGGTGCAGTGTCGAGCCACCTAGACTAGTGGCCACATTGCAACTTGATCGATAGCATTAGATCAACACTAAGAAAGACTTGACACACATGACATTGATCACCACTCAGTGATCAATCAATTGTGATTTCACAGTTACTTTACGTATGTTTTCATATACATGATGTTTGTAAAATCAGTATATAGATTAGTGTATTTTTCGTACTGATGATGCGATTTTGAACGACTTATTTTGTAGGTGTGTTTATGGAGAGTCAATAAATCATCATTTATACCAATGTTCATGTTTTTACTTCGTATATTGGGGGACTGCAGTGGATTCATTTTCCTAGTATAAATAGTAGGACCGCGTATGATACAGACTTGCCACGTACATAATAGAGTAGATGCGGATATAACAGCTGAACAATATGCTTGGAGACTATATGCATTGGTTAATTACTATGAAGAATGGTTTCTTAACTTTCTTAAGCCTGTTACCCCTCTTCGAGGAGCACAGACCACCCACCAGCATTCTTCATCCAATTCTGTCCTAGGCAATCCTTTCAAGGTGTTCCCAGTTGTTATTCAGCCTTTTCAAGTCTACTTCCAATTCTCGATACAGTGTGTTCTTCGGCCTTCCTCTTTTCCTCTTCCCTTCCGGATTCCAAGTTAGGGCTTGCTTCGTGATGAAGTTCGGTGATTTCCTTAATGTGTGTCCGATCCACCTCCAACGTGTTTCCCTAATTTCCTCTCCAGCTGGAAGCTGGTTTGTTCTCTCCCACAATAAGTTGTTGCTGATGGTATCCGGCCAGTGAATGTTGAGCATTTTGCGCAGACAATTGTTTATAGATACTTGTACATTGTTGATGATGATTGTAGTAGTTCTCTGAGTTTCATCTCAGTACAATAGAACTATCTTGACGTTCGTATTGAAGATTCTCACTTTGAAATTAGTTGATAGTTGTTTTGAGTTCCATATGTTCTTCAGTTGTAAGAATGCTTCCCTTAGTTTGCCAATCCTCGCCCTTACATCTGCATCCGATCCTCCTTGTTTATCAATGATGCTTCCCAGGTACGTGAATGTTTTCACATCTTTCAGAGTTTCTCCATCAAGTGTGATCATTTTGGCGTTCTCCGTGTTGTATTTGAGGATCTCGCTTTTTCCTTTGTGAATGTGGAGGCCTATTGATTCAGAGGTTGCTGCTACATAAGTTGCCTTCATCTGTATTTGTTCGTGTATATGGGATAGGAGGGCTAGTTCATCTACGAAGTCCAAATCATCTAATTGATTCTGAGAAGTCCATTGTATTCCGTGCTTCCTCTCAGATGTCGAGGTCTCCCTAATACAGTCAACCACCAAAAGAAAGAGGAAGGGGGAGAGTAGATAGCCTTGTTTGTGTTCAAAAGACATCCAAAACCTTTTCTATTCAACATCCCTTGAACAAAAGAACAGGAATATGAACATGTATACATTAATTAAATTCCTGAAATCATTTACTCTGATCAAACAAACAAACAAAACACTAATTTCTAATGGAAACATTTATTACTGTAAATTCAATCAATATTGTTTAGATTTAGTTCCATGTATATCTGATTAATCTAAACTGTCATAAACAAATAACACTTATCATATATTTACAAAACTTGGTGATTAAACTACCATGTGTGGCGTAAAAATGTTTTATTACACTTATATAAACACATATGATTATCATAAAGTAATTTCTTATGTTTATCATTAATTTTTTTTTGTTTTAATGCATAGATTCATTTAATCGATAACTTACTTGTGCCTGTTACTCCCGATGGAGCATAGGCTGCCGACCAGCATGCTCCAACCCACTCTGTTCTGGGCCTTCCTTTCTAGTTCTATTCAGTTGTTGTTCATTCTTCTCATATCTATCTCTTTTTCTCAGAGTAATGTGTTATTTGGTCTTCCTCTTCTCTTTTGGCCTTCAGGATTCCATATGAGAGGTTACCTTGTGACGCAGTTGACTGCTTTCCTCAATGTGTGTTTTATCCACTTCCAGCGCTTCTTCCTGATTTCTTCCTCCACTGGAATTCGGTTTGTTCTCTCCCACAGTAGCTCGTTGCTGATAGTGTCTGGCCAACGGATCCGAAGTATTTTGTATAGACAACTGCTTATAATCACCTGTATCTTTTGGATGATGACTTTCGTAGTTCTATAATTTAATGAATAAAATACTTCTTAAACAGTCAGGTCATGAATTTTTCACTATACAAATATTACAATAAATATTCCTGGTTTAGATTTATTTTCTAAACTAATTAGTTATTTTCATGCCGTTTAGTCCTATTGTGCTTCCAGTGCGGTCGGTGCTTTCAGGTTTTCCTTGGTGGTCTAGCTTCAATTAACTCACGCTTGCAACTATGAAAATACTAAATCTCCACAAAACCCCTTCTGATATTAATTAGTTATTGTATTTTCATAACATAATGTACCTGTAATTACCTGAAATTTAGACTTTTGTAGGTTGAATTCTGAACGAAAAGTATGTTGTATGCTAGAAGGAGTATGAAAAGCAGTGTGTCTATGAGAGAACATGGAAGAGAAAACAATAAGTGAACAGGTGAAATGACGACTCAGTATACATGTATTAAGGTAAGCGATCGACAATAATTAGCAATAACACAGACATGAAATTGTGACAAACTAATAACAGAAACTGTAGCTTAGTCGATAATATTTCCAATACGTCACAGTCTTCTACAATAAGCTCAACAAACCATTGAGAACATATGTAAGGATGGCTCGTTGGTAAACTCTAGGAAGCCTCAAGAAACCCAGAAAGAGCAGAAGACATTCCATCCAATCATTCCTAGGGGAATATTCTAGAATGCCGACGTGTAGCTTCCCTATTGGATGGATAAGAATGACCCCCTATGTGTCTTTTGGCTATCCGAAATGATGATTTACTTTCAGTCAAAAACTATAAATACATGAGATTTCTGTACTATACTTTGACACTGATTTGGGGAATAAAATTCCTACTTACTAGTCTTCTGTCTTCTCTCTTGTGACGTTTCGGGTCCGATCATTCAAGTAGTCTAGTAGTACGCGGCATAGTATAAATCAAAACTCTAGATATAACAACATAAAATGTAGCCAGATTTTCCAAAAAGATTAGTGTTTCGTTTTCTCTTTCAAGAAACAGCGAGGTGACTACACTGAAAATATTTTGGAATAAAAAATATCAACAAAGAAGAATTTTGTCAACGTTACGTACCGACTCAAGTTGGAAAACCAATGAAACTTCGGCAGTGTTTAGTCACACGCTGTACACCCACTACCCCATCGAGTATCGAACCCAAGACATTCAGGTCTCACGGTAAAAGTTTAACCTTTGAGCAACTGAATCGGCAACCGATGGTTTGTATAATTTTAGTCGATTCGCGCTATTAATCAACCGTCTTTCATTCTCTTCTGTTGGTAAGTGTCTCGCACACAACTTGGTTGAACTCCACGGGTTACAGAGTCTCACGAGAACTCCTGGAGTGTCCAATCGAGTTTAGTTAGGCGAATAAACTATTGGGTGTCATCTCCTTGGACTGAAGGTTAAGGGGTCACCGTGAGACTTGAATTTCCTTACGTCTAATTATTGATGGTATCGTGGACCCTCGTTACTCGAGAGTCCTATACTGACAAGAAGTAGATTTCCAGTGCTTCTTGTTCTTCAATATTCAACTGACTTAGATAGACCTGTGGTCTCAATAGCATTCAACAATACAAACCCATTTTGTAATTATATTCTTAAATATCACAGGTTGTAAACAGCTGACAAGAACCAACCGAACTAAAACGAATTCATACTATTCTGATAGATTCTTCGTTCTTACCCTAATTTGTCATACTTTGTATTAGAACAGTCAAAGAGAAAACTAAGAAGCTGAAAATCAAAAGTATCAGACTAATATCGTGATTCTTGATCTTTCTTCTGGTGATTGACTGGACTATGAAGACCTCGACATCTAAAGGGAAGCACGGAATACAATGTACATCTCAGAATCAATTAGACGATTTGGACTTCGCAAATGACCTAGCCCTCCTATCTCATACACACGAACAAATACAGATGAAGACAACTAATGTAGCAGCAGCCTCTGCATCAAGAGACCTCAAATACAACATGGAGAACACCAAGCCAGTCACACTTGGTGGAGAAACTCTGAAAGATGTGAAAACATTCACGTATCTGGTTAGCATCATTGATGAACAAGGAGGATCTGATGCCGATGTAAAGGCGACGATTGGCAAAGCAAGGACCGCATTCCAACTGTAAATTATAATTAATTAGGTGAACTTCAGATGGGAAATCTCTGTCCCGAACTAGCAGTTATTGACTTTGTTGACTGTGCTATATCGTCTTCTTGTTGATTTCCATTTGTTTTTCCTACTTATTTATTAGAACTGGACAAACATATGACCATGTTCTAACTTAGCATCAACTTTGCTTTTTAAGACTGTGAGACAAATACCTCCTTTTCAGTACGATATTTTTTTCAACAAATAGTTGATATCTAGTGTGAAAGCCTTTTTCAGTAATACAATGGTTTTTACTTCAATGTGACCATTATCCAGGATGATATTGTTGATATTATTTTAATGTAGTTGAGACCATGGGCCAATTAAAGTTGGACCACCATGGAAAACCTGGAAGCATAGTGGTCTAGCTTCAATTGACCCATGATCTCAACTATATAAAATTACTAAAATCTCCACAAAAAACCCCCTTCTGATATAAATTGAGTACGAAATTCATTTATTATGACAAACGAGACGGGGTTTCGAAGTAAGTAGTAGTAATCAGCAATATGAGTGTAGTTTTGGTGAAGTTGACATATTTTGGAAGGTGAAATAAATCATCTTCTGGTGCCAGTTCCTGTTGTCCTATTTGTGTAGTTCAATCACAATGGTTCCCTATTCAAATGAATCAGTCGCTCAAAATTGTAGTGGTTTTTCTGTTACAAGTATTCAGTATTCTTCAGGTTAGTTAGGGCAGTGATTAGGTGCTGGTAACAAATATACTGACCAACTAAACACATAATAACTAATAGCGTTAACTAATAATCAATTTAAAATTGTATATTTATGACAGGTGGTCACTCTTTAGCTAATTGAGTTTTTATCAGAAGGGGTTTTGTGGAGATTTTAGTAATTTTATAGAGTTGAGATCATGGGTCAATTGAATCTAGACCACCATGGAAAACCTGGAAGAACTGAACGGCCGTTTCGTCCTATTATGGGACTCCTTAGCAGTGCGCATCCACGATTCCGACTCGCGAGATTCGAACCCAGGATCTATCAGTCTCGAGCCAGAGCACTTAACCGATAGACCACTGAGCCGGCCGGTATCCAATATTATTAATGTCTAACTTCAACCGATCCACGAAATTGAGCAACCGTTCAGATTTTCCATGGTGGTCTAGCTACAATTGACTCATGATCTCAACTCTATATAATTGAGTTTTTGTTTAAATACTGACTTATTTTATTGATTTAAATGGTTATCGACAAAGCAAACACTGAAGGTTAGAAACATTCTATCTTGATCATTTTTTTCCCATTACTTACTTATTCATGCCTGTTACCCCTCATGGAGGAGCATAGGCCGTCCACTAGCATTCTCCATTCAACTCTGTTCTGGACATTCTTTTTTGTTCTTTCCATTTACAATTCATCCTTTTCAAGTCTGCTTCCCATTCCCAATGCAGTATGTTCTTTGGTCTTTCTCTTTTTTCCCATTTGCCTTCAGGATTCGAAGTTAGCGTTTGTTTCATGATACAGTTTGATGAGTTCTTCATTGTGTATCCTATCGACTTCCAACGAGTTTTCCTAATTTCTTCTTCAGCTGGAAGTTGTTTTCTTATCTCCCATAGAAGATTGTTACTAATGCTTTCTGACCAATGGACATTCAGTATCTTGTGTAGACAACTGTTTATAAATACTTGTACACTTTTGATGGTGGGTTCATTATATATCATATACGTCTGTATATTCGTGAATTAATACTCAAAATGAGAAAAACATTTGGAATAGTCATAAGATTTAAATAAGCAACATTTAAATTACTACTTACTCATCTCTGTTAGTTAATCCTACGTTTTTAAAGTGACAACTCTGGATTCCATTTCATTTTCAAGCACAAACTATTATATTGGTTGTTGCCGCCGATTCATAACACACATATATCTCTTAGTAGATAAACGTAGATTTCATTCCAGTAGCTTGCCAAGATACTTTTCAATTCACTTATAGATATTTTTACAAACTGAGATCAGTAGAAGAAGTGGATAGATGTTTTGTTTTAATCTGGAACATCTACACATCATATGACTTTTGTACGCTTTAGACTTGAGAAGAAGATTCAAATTAGTAGAAAACAGTTTTTCAGTTTATTCTAGATTTTTAGATGATATCATTTAGTGTTGGTAAAGTATGCTTAAACTATCAAAAACAAGTTACTGTGGAAGACAACGAACCAGATTCCAGCGGATGAAGAAATCAGGAAGAAGCGCTGGAAGTGGATTGGGCACATTTTGAGGAAAGCAGTCAACTGCGTCACAAGGTAACCTCTCATATGGAATCCTGAAGGCCAAAAGAGAAGAGGAAGACCAAATAACACATAACTCTGAGAAAAAGAGATAGATATGAGAAGAATGAACAACAACTGAATAGAACTAGAAAGGAAGGCCCAGGACAGAGTGGGTTGGAGCATGCTGGTCGGCGGCCTATGCTCCATTGGGGATAACGGGCGTAAGTAAGTAAAGTATGCTTAAATTATGAACTGCATTATTTGATCTACAACGTTATTACACACTTCAAAGACCGTTATTACTTTATACAAACAATTATTCAAATAAACTTTTTATATTATATATTATATTTAAACACATAAATATTGGTACGAAAAGCACCAGATAAATATGCGCCGCACAAATCTCATTTGATTTGTGTGAGGGCTGTGATACTGCCCAGGTGCCCAAACTGAAGCAGGTGGTTTTCTTAGGGGACCACACCCGGAGCCTTTGACCTAAAGGTCTAGTCCACAAGGCAGTGGAGCATCGTGAGGAGATGCAGTCCCATGGTAGCTGGTGACCAACAGTTGGTTCATACGCCATTCGTTCCTTCAGGATACTGGAGCCCATGTGCACCATTGGTTTGTAATCAGGGTTTTCCAACTCCCCTAGGTGAACTTTCCATGTCCACCAACCCGGTTAAAGCTCCGGACATTCGCTTTTTGTCCTCTCACTTTCGTAAACGACACCCCCGCCACGAGAAGGCAGTGAGTAGGACTTTCCAGGCAGAGGCTATATATTCGCGTGGCCATATGAGAGCATTTCGAGAGGGAGAGCAGACTCTCCCCACTCTCGGCCGTACCAGGGCATTTGGAGGCTATTCAAATAAACGCAATAGGGTTAGTCAGTCAGTCAGCTAAAACGTAGAACCAGGAGCATATATGCATCGATTCAAGTTGTCACACCTCATTAGCACAACAAGATGAATACCAAATTCATAGCAGTTACTTCAATGATAGTAATATATAAAAGGAAGATTGCATATAAAGATATAATACATGTAGAAAGAAGGGTTTAAAGTAATCTCATGTTTTAAGGGAAGATAAATAGTGTATGTCATTGTGATCGATTCTGAGCCATGTTATCCAGAGTCTCCGACCACTCGTTAGGATAGTTACGCGGACCTCAATCAAGCATTCGACATCTACCAACATGCCTCAGATCAGAATTTCGTGACTTTATGGATTGATGCCACGTTTTAGTTTGACTTATTATTTTAATTAAAATACACTTCGTTTGATATAAACTGAACCAGTCATTGAACAGAAAATGTACTCACTACAGATTAACAAAGAATTGAGACAGGATTTTGATTTTATTTAGTTTTCCTAAGAGTACTGTTTTATCTGAAGCGTTTCGAATTCACTAGTAGCGAACGGAACAAAGACTTGTGACCGGAGACCGATAAGCTAGCTATTCTGACGCGACCCAGACCCAGCTAACCAGAGTAAGAAGTCCAAGTTGGAAGCGGGAAAAATATTCTCGGTAGAAGCCAGAAGCACAGCAATCACAAGGGAAAAAATCAAACGTATATATACAGCAATGAATTGTCCTTGGGCAGTATTACAAAATAAGACACTCAAAGAAACAATGGACCAATAGTGTTAAGATATTTTACAAGAGGGAAATTCGACCCGAAGGTGAAAAGAGCGCTTTTGGCGCGAAAACAAAGAAATTCAAATTTTCAAAATAAAATTATAAAATTAAGCCATTTAACGAGTAAGTTCTGGGGATTTGATATCCCCAACAAGTACCAGTTTTCTTTGTCCAATGTTTACTAAGTCTGTCGTACTCAATATTTTTTGGTTGACTTTCCATACATTAATTAAGTGACTATTACATATTATAGTGTAATTTTCATTAAAAATTTCAAGTCCTAACTTTCATTGTATTTGAGTTTTCCATCTGAAATGTCACAGTTCGCTACATTGGCTTCTTTAGAGGAGACTGATGTGTGGGCGAGAATGATAATGGTTGGTTGTTTTGTTGAGTCAGACATATAGATAGTGTCACAGGTGTTATCCGAGTTATATATTCCCCTATCCTCATTATTATTGATTGACCGTCCCTTGTTGGATTGTGTTGGATTTTTGTGTGGAAATATATTGACATTCTAGTCAGGCTAATCTCGTGCTCTTGATCTGAGTTGTGTTGAAGTCCTGTAGAATAGACACTGGGAGGGAATCTAGTGTAGATATTCGTCTAAGGTAAATTAACGTCCCACATAAGTGTAAAAAGTTAAAGGACTGTTATAACAAGAAACCATAGCGTTATAACAAGTATCCTACTGTTTATAACAGAGACAATCACCGATAAATTTAGACACCTGAATTGTAACTTTTAATGATAGTTTGATGTATGCTATCGATGTCAGCAGATATAAGTAGTATGCACACCAATCGTAATTGAAATTCTTGGATGTAGAAGATTGAGGAAATCAAAGAGAAAAGAATGAGAACAGAGAATGAATGGTATAGAAATGAAAAAAACGATGAAGTCTGTGACAATTGATGGATATTTTGCAAATGAATGATTACTGTATGAATCTCAGATTTTACCAAGATATTTTGCAATGTTGTGTTAAAATACATTTGGTTGTCCCTCACTTGTGATCTTGTTCACTACAGTAATAATATTTCGTTATACAGTGCTTACCAACTTAATGAACAGAAAGATAAATGAACGTGGCGAGACTATAATTTACGGACGAGTCAATCAGAAGCGTTTGAGGGATTTCAAGGTCATGGTGCCGATTTCAGTACCTGACGCTCATGTACGTTGGGTTCACAGAGAATTGTAGAGAAGACTTGACAATTAAGCGGCTACAACAAATGAAACTACTAAGAAGTTACTGTATTTGTAATTGCGGGTATTAAATGACTTGTAGACCTTGTGCAGACTACCGTAATGTTGTCCTTCGATGTAACATATTTTGAAGGAAGACATTTGCTAGAATAGGAACATTTATCGCTCGATCCAGATTGAGACTAAGGCTTATTATAATGATTGCTGCAAACTGTATGATAAAAGCACCAGTGATATCGGCTTCAATAATCGAAGATGTTACTGAAGCTTTGGCTGTTCAGTGGTATGAGTATTGTAGGGACATATTCATAATAAAAATGATAAACTTACAAAACCGGAGTACACACAAACAATATTGAAGCTATTTGGTCGAGGCTGAGAGGGTTTTTGTGACCTTAACATGGTTCCAGAAACCAACTATTATGGAGCCATATGGATGAGTTCCTCTACCTTATGCATTACGATTTTGGAACCTTTGAACCCTTTTCTAACCTTGACAAGTTTTTGGACCATATAAAAGAAGTGTATCCACTTTAACTATTCGGTTTTGTATAATATATTTCTACTCTATGCTGACTGTTTACTGATTGCCTAACATTTCTCAAGGCCACTTAAGATTTGCTCAAAGGTCGTCCATAAATTCTAGTCTCGCCATGAACGTCCTGGATACAACATATTTATTGAACATTGTAAACGTTACTAATTCCCTATGTTGTTTCTGTTCCCCAACAATTTTGTTACTAACCATGTACGCACGTTTTTTTTTGTGTATGTATCATCAAGTTGATTGATCACTTTTAATTAAAAGTAGGAGATGAGTGTGATTGTTTTTAAAACAAACCCCACTTAACAACAAAACAGTAAGTAGCTCATCAATCCATTAAAAAAAACTACACAGAAATCACATGATTCATTAAAATACTGTAATCTTAAGTAGTCATATGATGTAACCCTTTATCCAAGTGGTAATACTTTGGCTAAATTAAGTAAAGTACAATACAGTACATTGTTTAAATTCACATATTTCAATTTAAATGAATAAAAAACTAATTAAAACTGATTGAATGATATTCATTTGTTATTAGTATATTATTGATTGTGCTATGCTGACTAGTGCTGGGGATGGTTGGAAAAGAGTTAGGGGCGGCCAAACCAAAACGTGGCATCAGTGCTTGAAGTCACTAACTTCTAGTCTGAGCCATGTTGGTAGATGCAAACTACTTGATTGACGTTAGCGTGACTATCGTAACCAATGGTTGGAGACTCTAGGTGACATGGCTCAGAATCGATCACAATGGTGTAGGTGTATACACTCTTTATCTTCCCTTAAACCTTGAGATTAAAAGTTGCTTTACATCTGTCTTCCTTCTTATACTATATCCTTATATACAACCTATATTTTATATATTATCACCACTAAATTAACTACTTCTATGAATTCAGTGTTCATCTTGTTGTGCTAATGAGGTATGGCAACTTGGACCGATGCATATATGTGCCTGGTCCTGCGTTGTAGCTGACTGACTGACTGATTGATTGTTTAAGTAAAGTAAGTCTAGTTTTACTACTAATATCATCATAAATAAGTAGTTAAATGGTATCAACAAATGTTATTCAATAGGATTGTTTGGAATAATCAGATTCGAAGTTGAGTTTTGTTATATTAATATAATACTATGGAAAATAATGTATAGTAAAACAATTGGAGGTTGACTAGAATGAAGCAATTACATATTTGCTTACGCCTGTTACCCCTCGTTAAGGAGTACAGGCCACCCACCAGTATTCTTCATTCAATCCTGTCCTAGACAATCCTTATCAGTTCTTTCCAGTTGTTATTCATCCTTTTCAAGTCTGCTTCCAAGTCTCCATGCAGTGTGTTCTTTGGCCTTCCTTTTTTCCGCTTCCCTTCTGGATTCCAAGTTACAGCTTGCCTTGTGATATAGTTCGGTAATTTCTGTAATGTATTTCCGATCCACTTCCAACGTCTTTTTCTAATGTCCTCTTCAGCAGGAAGGTGGTTTGTCCTCTCCCACAGTAGGTTGTTGCTGATGGTATCCGGCCAGTGAACGCTGAGTATTTTGCGTAGACAACTATTGATAAGTACTTGTACCTTTTTGGAGATGATTGTTGTAGTTCTCCACGTTTCAACTTCGTACAGTAGAACAGACTGTCTTGACGTTCGTATTGAAGATTCTCACTTTGAAATTAGTTGACAGTTGTTTTGAGTTCCATATATTCTTCAATTGTAGGAATGCGGTCCTTGCTTCGCCAATCCTCGTCTTTACGTCTGCATCAGATCCTCCTTGTTTATCAATGATGCTTCCCAGGTACGTGAAATAATAAAGTAATATCATTCTTAAATTATGTGGGTTTTTTTACACATACGTATGTATAGTTTGAAGGTAGATTCTTTAATGAACTGATATCATCTTTGAGAAGCACTGAGAATCATTATAAACAATAAATAGTTTATGTACTAGGATGTTTAGTGACTAGAGAGAGCCTGAAGGCAAACCTAGACTTAGGTTCTATTGTCAATGGTACTTACTATAGAAACGTATCTAAAAACCTTGGTGATTTGATCCTCCTCCTTATAGTTGGATATATGTCATCCAACCTCATCCGGTATGCAATTAATGGATCTATTTACATTGTTTATAAGCTGACAAGAAACCGGAGTTCAAAGTTTACTGTCAGTTAAGTCCAATCACAACAACATTAGGACATAGTGTAGTGATTAAGAACTTAAGTGGAGGGCTTGTACTCGTCATGAAGCCGTACCTGCAACCACGAAGGAACTGATGTCCCTCTGTTTTTTCACACCAGAGTCAACCAGCTTCACAGTCTGTCATGTATACCACTGAGTTTTCCGGTCCGTGACTGACGTTATCTAGGACTGTGAAGTTTGTTGGTGCTGGTTCAAATACCGCAAGTGATACCTACTCAGGTTGTCAGGTGCACCTTACTGATGAGTTTTAACTAGTACAAAGCCTAGACAAGCAGGTTTTCCTGACTAATACATCCAACTACCTAACATCCCAACATAGTGCACATTATGTTGATTCACTAAGCATAATGACTATGCTACAAATTCTCCAATAGAAACTGTTCAACACGAAAGGACTAAATAGATGTTGGATGATCTAGCCCCAATGTCTAGCTGACAAGTACAAGTACTGAATGTTTATTCAAATGAACACTGAATTATATATGAAATAAAACACGAACGTAGCTCTTATCAATAAATTTATACATGACCACGTATAAAGAGAGTGTTAATATTAAGTCATTAGTTTACTATAACCACAAGTCATGCCTGTCGATCCACATTTTGCAAAAGTAGGTCAACATAAAATTAGCTATCAGTCAACCTGTATGAACATTGAATAAAGTCATTTGTAAGGGTCTAATGTACATAAATACGTTTTTAGTTCAATGAATTGATTAACTGATAGACGGATCATAAAAGGAATAGGACAGAAGGATTCCTAATTGTAAAATATTTTCCATCCTTTAGGTGGAGTTTTGTTTTCTGAGCTGGATGTTTTGGTCGTGGAGCTTTCATCGCTCTTCTGAACGACATCATCAGAACAAACTTCAGGTAGAAGTGGAATGTTTGGATTTCTCCACATTTGACACACAACTTGTTCTGTCGACCTTGATCTTTATTGGTTATAGCTAACCTTTAAACTGTCATTATCTGCTTATTTATTTTGATTGTATCTCCTTGTGTTTTAATTATTGGTCGTACATTTGTCCATGATTCTTCTGATTGATTGATAGATTAGGTTGATTTCAGTGTGTTTGTTGACTGCTGACTGACCTGAGTGCCAAGCTTCTAAATCTTCCCTGATACTTTTAGTATTCCCTCTATCTAAGACTTCAACATTTTACAAGTCGAATGTACGTACGCAATTGTCCACATGCATTAAGATAAACGAGGATATGTCATGACGTTTGACCGCTAATTGATGTTCGCGGGAGGGAGTCGTCCACTTTGTCCGATGTAGTGTTTCACACAATTGGAACAATTTATTTCGTAAATGATATTGTTTTTCTTCTTTTTGTCATTTCGTACTTTGATTTGCATAGAATTGCTTGATTAAGTGCTCTGACGCGAGACTGATAGACCCTGGGTTGGAATCTCGCGAGGCAGGGTCGTGGATGCGCACTGCTGAGGAGTCCCACAATAGGACGAAACGGACATCCAGTGCTTCCAGGTTTTCCATGGTTATCTAGCTTCAATTGACTCATGATGTCAACTATATGAAGTGATTTTGGTGGTTTTTGAACGCATCATCATATATCAGACAACCCAACAAGAATGCGTAGATGATGTGTAAACAATGAATAGACAATAATGATGTAAACAACAAATGATGTATAAACATTTAGAAAATAAACCTCATTACAGGAAGATAAGTGGTTAAAGAAAGGAAAACAATCGGATAAACAATTATATTGTTTGAATTGCTTATCTATAAGACAGTTGTCTTTGATTTGTTTATCTAAATATACAATGTCATATAACTGAGAAAAAATCCATGTTCTAAATTTAGACTACTATTTATATTCAGTAGCTGAAAGTAAAATGTTGTCTTCATTATGCTTTATAAACCTGAGAAAATCTGCCGTATGGAGTTGTGTACTAGCTGTTGGAGGAAATTTCTGAAATTCAAGTAAGAAGATACAACCAGTGGAGTTCAATCGTGTCGGGTATGAATAAGTTATTCCCCCGAGGACAACGAAGTAGGACGAAACGGTCGTCCAGTGCTTCCAGGTTTTCCATGTTGGTCCAGCTTCAATTGACTCATGATCTTACCTATATAAAACTTCTGTGTAGTTAGATAATCGGACGAAACGGTCTTCCAGTGCTTGCAAGTTCTCAGTGTTTATCTAATTTAGATTGGCTCAGTAGAGGTAATTTTTGAATAAGTGAACTGTTTCCAGCTATGACATAAAAACACAGTATGAACTATTTGGACCAAAAAATAATTCTACTTTGCAACAAGAAACATTTTTCAATACAAGTTAGACTAACAATCTAGATGGGGATATAAAGATTAAAACAGACAAATAAGAGATAGTTATTAATGTAAAGGGTTTATGGTGACTGTTGAGTATCATAGTTTGGTTTTAGTTAAACAAGCATTGAAAACCTTCAAGTATTAAATTGCCGTTTCGTACGAGACTATTTACCAATAAGTCTTCAAGACCCGAGGACATGAAGTTCTTGCGATGAACGTTTAACACATAGACCATTGAGTTGAGACCCAAAGGTTAACCTTTCTACCTTCAGTAGATCCTTACTCTTGTGCAACCATCTTCGAATATCATTGGTGGGTAACATCTTTACACCCGATGTGGTTGAGTTTCACTAGTCATGGTTACTCACTACATTTTTATGAATTATTATCGTTCTTTAAGGAGTTTATCAAGTATCTATTCACCGTCATATTGTTTTTTCTTCTTTTACTATTCATTGTCTGTACTAACTAGTGTTACGAACTGATAACAAAACAATAGGATGTAGAGCATTATTCATTAGTAAATTAGTTTCAACAATTCATTTATTTATTTAAACACATAAATATTGGTACGAAAAGCACCAGATAAATATGCGCCGCACAAATCTCATTTGATTTGTGTGAGGGCTGTGATACTGCCCAGGTGCCCAAACTGAAGCAGGTGGTTTTCTTAGGGGACCACACCCGGAGCCTTTGACCTAAAGGTCTAGTCCACAAGGCAGTGGAGCATCGTGAGGAGATGCAGTCCCATGGTAGCTGGTGACCAACAGTTGGTTCATACGCCATTCGTTCCTTCAGGATACTGGAGCCCATGTGCACCATTGGTTTGTAATCAGGGTTTTCCAACTCCCCTAGGTGAACTTTCCATGTCCACCAACCCGGTTAAAGCTCCGGACATTCGCTTTTTGTCCTCTCACTTTCGTAAACGACACCCCCGCCACGAGAAGGCAGTGAGTAGGACTTTCCAGGCAGAGGCTATATATTCGCATGGCCATATGAGAGCATTTCGAGAGGGAGAGCAGACTCTCCCCACTCTCGGCCGTACCAGGGCATTTGGGGGCATTCAACAATTCAACTAGTCTTAATTGTTCACTGTATCCTTGAATTAGTAATAACCATTATAACCTCTAATCAATCAAAAATGACAGTTAATAAATAATTTATTCAGTTTTGTACTAAATACATTTCACTTATGTTCAAATTGTGGTATTTGTAGTTTTCTTGTTTCACTTATTTAATTAGTTCAAAATGATTATTGATAATATCAATAGAATTTTGTAATTACGAACCCTTATTAACGGCTTTCTATATGTACGCTTATCAAGTATATAATTGTGGTGGTCGATATTCTATATTATCCCTATGCTTCGTGTATTGTTCGTCCGGATAACCGTTACTCGATAACGTCCTAACGGTGTATAAATCAGAAGGTGAATACGAAGGGTTGATTGAGGTTATTATTGGACCACATACAGATATCCAAAATTACAGGCACATTAAGCAAGCATGAAAGAGTAATGCCGTAAAGCAGGCGAGTGAGCGAGAGATCAATTGATCGAGTCAGCGAGTAAGTGGGTACAGTACAATGAACAGGATTAAGATGTACATATATGTACAAATGGAAAAGCATGAATCATCGAATCCATTAAGCGATTAATAGTAAGGCTAGCAGAATGAATTCATCCGTAGGCAGTAAGAAATGCTCAAGCGTACATAATAAAGGTACAATAGTATAGATAGGTTGTTGTTGTGGGAATGACTGTTCGTTAAATAAGTTAACAAAAGGGCTTGGCGAAATTAGATGTAAACAAACTTAATTGTATATGAGCTGCTATATGATTATCCGGATTCTGTAACTCAGTAGACAACATGTTGGTATAAAAATAGTAAGCACTGGAAAAACTTATAGCCTGTAAGATTGGTCACATTGGGATTGACAAGAAACATTCTTCAATAACAGTAGGTACTAGTGAAACACAATTAACTGCTGGACGTTGTACCACATTAATGATGTTATCATAATTTACTTTGAACTGTGAAGCGATGTTGGTAACCACATGTATGTTAACTATTTAGATTTTTATCGTTCCAAATCTTCATTCGTAATCCCATCATACATGTTAATATGTTATTACTTCACTGATCATTGCTAAATTGTTAATCTACAAACTGTGAGACATTACATTATACTGGACGAGATCACAAGTGGGGAAAAATTTACAGAACCTCTTAGTCAAATCTGAGAGCTATACAATATTACTTCATTTGCAAAATATCCATCACTTATCTTAGACTTAATCGTTCCTTCATTTTTATACCAATCATTCTCTGTTCTCATTCTCTTCTCTTCGATTTCCTTAACCAAACCATCCAGCTCAGAGAACAAACCTACATCAAAATCACCCATCTGAGCTACAAATCGTCTCCACCATCTTAACCTACCGTCTCCCAAAATTCCACTTTCTATTGATGATACATACTACTTATATCTGTTGACATCAGTAGCATACACCACAATATATGAATATATTTTTGAATTCAAAAAATAGATCTATTATCCACATGATCGATTATCGAATTGAGAAAAGTTGATCATAGAGTTTATTAATGAACAGCTCACTTTTGGCGTTTCAATTCAATGACCTATTTTTCAGCCAGAAATGCGGACTCACAGCAGTCGATCGTAGTAATGATTGCGAAATCATAACACCTAGTAATCCATAAAACAGAACATCAAAATTATACCACAGCAGGTAGATTTGTGTTGTTATATATAGAGCTTTGATTCATATTATGCCGCGTACTACCAGACTACTTGAACGATAGAACACGCAACGTAGCAAGAGAGAAGACAGAAGACTAGTAAGTAGAAATTTTATCCCCCAAACAGTGTTAAGTATAGTACAAAAATCCCATGTATTTATAGTTTTTGGTTGAAAGTAAATCATCATTTCGGACAGCCAATAGTCACATAGGGAGTCCTTCTTATTCATCCACTAGGGAAGCTACACGTTGGCATTCTAGAGTGTTCCCCTAGTGGTGATTGGATGAAATGTCTTTGACTCTTTCTGGGCTTCTTGAGTTTACCAACGAGCCATCCTTAAATGTGTAGATTCTTTTTGTTATATCCTAGTAAAGATTAAATTATGGGTAACTTCTGAGAACTATTTATGGACTAATATTATATATATATTTCTATTGTATAACTGATAAGAAACTAAACTATATATATATTCCTCTTATTTTGATGGAGTATTGTTCTCTGAGCTGGATGGTTTGGTCGTGGAGCTGTCATCGTCCTTCTGAAAGAAATCATCAGCATTCCTCTTATTATAAGCTTTTATTTGATATGTTGGTTCCGGTTATATGACTTACTATTCTCAATCTATTAGTCACAGTTTCTCACAATTACAGCCACTTTTTGGTTTGATCTTGTACAAATGTTATTTTCTGTTTTATGGTGTGATGTGGTCTGATTTAGCTTGTATATAAACCAAGTATGTTTGATATATTAGATTCGATATAACGGTGGTCGATATTTGAGTTCTGAAATAAATCGACTGGATTAGGCGAAAAGCTGCTGTCTCAAGGACCAATAAAAAACTCTAGGTTATTCTTGTTGATTTATGCGTCATTGGTTCGGTCGATAAGTCGATGATTGTAATTGGCGATCATATCACATGATATATTAACAGCGCACAAACGTCACAAGTTATAACACTTATGATATTTATGTCATTCATAATAGGGTTAGGAAGAAATTGCTCAAAGTTCAACTACCATACTCGTAGATAGTGAACTGAAGTAATTGAAGTTGGAAACATGTACCACTGGATATCAACCCAATGTTATAATGGTCATCTATTCGTTCTGAAACCTGAGTGTCCTGAGTTCGATAGTATTAAATGAGATTTTAAAAATGCATGTTATGTTATAAAGGTAACCAATCAAGTTATGGTGTACACGCTCATTTCTCTAAATTTGACCTTGAGATAGCCAATCTCTGACTAATTCTATCTAAAAAACAAAAGATTCTTGAGTTGCTTTGGTACCCGTGTCATGGAGTTGTTTATTGTAGTCTAATTATTGAGTTATGGGCTGTAATGCTTGTAGGAATAATTGCTTTCTGTTTATCTAACAACACTACTTACTTACGTCTGTTACTCCCAATGGAGCATAGGCCGCCGACCACCATTCTCCAACCCACTCTATCCTCCACCTTCCTTTCTAGTTCTATCCAGTTTTTGTTCATTCTTCTCATGTCTGTCTCTATTTCTCGACATAATGTGTTCTTTGGTCTTCCTCTTCTCCTTTGGCCTTCAGGATTCCATGTGAGGGCTTGTCTTGTGACGCTAACCAGAAAAAAATCTAACAACATAATGATCTCTAAATCAATGACTGAGTGATAATGAATCATTACAAGTCATTCTTAATGTTTATTAACCCACGAGCTCCTTACAATCAGAAGATGACGTTTGAAGATCGTGATACCAATCGAAGCATAATTACTGTCTCAAAACACACGTAACCGGACCTCAGCATTACTTGCACTGTATTGCAATCGAATGTGACTAATTCTTTAGCAATAACAAGTTAAGAACAGAGAGTCACCGAAAATTCCAAGCTCACAGTGATGATAAGGTTTTATGATTAGTGAACAGAATTTCTGTCAAGGTTAAAGTGTCTAAATGTTTCAACACTACAAAAAAAGAACACTGTAGGAACGACAAGTTATCAAACTATCCTAAGATAAAATCAATTCAATTTTTACATATAATAAATATTTTTCCGATAATGTCAAGTATATAGACCTCATAAAAAGATATAACTATTACGGTTGAGCGCTCGCGCGCGAAACTGATAGGTCCTGGGTTCGAATCTCGTGAGACGGGATCGTGGATGCGCATTGCTGAGGAGTCCCATAATAGGACGAAACGGCCGTCCAGTGATTCCAGGTTTTCCATGGTGATCTAGCTTCAACTGACTCGTGATCTTAACTATAAAAAATAACTAAAATCTTCACAAAATCTCTTTGTGATAATAGACCATTATTGGGTTTATACCACGTAGCTTCTTATGATCAATGGGATGGTTAAAGGCAAGTAGACCTCACAACCTATCTGCTCATACGTAAAAACAAAAAAGTCATCCATTCCACAGTTGGGGTAATTAGGCAGTTCGGGTTACCGGAATATGAAAATAGCTAGACTACATTGTATCCTATTGAACTAACATCCTTATCTATGAAAAAGAATCATAAATCTTTAAGTTAGGATTTCTTGAATACTCACCTGATAAACATAGCAGATGAATCCACAATTTCAGGGGACTCGTCCGATTATAAGAGGACTAAATCTCACTGTTGACATCAAAAGTTCACGGGCACCTTCAATACTCTATCGGTTACAATAAAGCTTCAGCACACCCATCGATAGTGAATGATACTCAAATATTTTAAACAACAGACATCCTAACCAAAAACACATCATCTAGTAGGAGGCTTTACACATGTGCGAGGTGAGTAGGGAGTCTACGTATATGAAGCTAGCCATAATCCTTTAGATAATACAATATAAGAAATCATCACAGTTTTATGTGATCAGACATTCTTTATAACAATTAATCACTGTTCACTATTACAGTCTATCTACTGTAAATACTGACAAAAATGACTCTATACTATCATGATTAGATCTTTTAACAAATAAACAGAGATGGATGGTAGCTAGCAGTAGAATCCAGGACGCGCGTTTCGTCCTATTTGGGACTCGTCAACTGGATGTACTTTCAAACCCTCACCCAGCACTGTTCGCTTCAAACGCCATCGAATCATTCACAATTGATCAGCCTCTTCTGGAATATGTCCATCCTGTGAGGATTGCCTCAATATCAGTTGAATTCCTAAACATCAATAGGAAGATTCAAACAAACAATAAAAACAAAATTAACTTTCAGTTACTTTAAAATGGATATAGAATCTTAATAAAGAAACATTTCAGGATACAACTTAGAAAATATTAATTTAATGACATTAGAAAATAATATTCAAGGGTGAGTTTAAAGGAGATAGACGGAAATGTATTAAACAAGAGTTGAAAAGATGGGAAGATAAAATGTGTACACACCTAATCAGGGTATTTTATGAGTAAAAGGGGGGGGTAGACATTAGGAATGGAAATGCTTACGACATCTCATATTCCATGTCAACATAAACATTCCTATTTAAGTTCATCATAAAAACAACATTCTCTACGCAAGGTATACTTCACGCTCTTAACTGATATATTACATTTCTTTAAAACAGCTGACAACATAAGTTGATAAACATATTTTTTAACCAATCTGGTTTATGTAAATCAGAAAATGGATTGTAAAGGAAGTATGAATAATTATATAATATCAAAAGGGGTTTGGTGGAGATTTTAGTTCAACCAGATGTGTTGTGAGATAGTAACTCACTGAAGACAATGATGGACGGTTTCTCAATTTCGTGGATTAGTTGAAGTTAGACATTAACACCGTTGGATGCCGGAAAGCTCAGTGATCTATCGGCTAAGTGCTCTGGAGCGAGAATGGTAGATCCTGGGTTCGAATCTCGCGAGTGAGGGATAGTGGGTGCGCACTTCTGAGGAGTCCCATAATAGGACGAAATGGCCGTCCAGTGCTTTCTGGTTTTAAATGCTTGTCTAGCTTCAATTGACTCATGATCTCAACTCTATAAAATTAAATAATATGTTTAATATAAACTTGAGCGTGGATCATTGTTTCATTATTTAATCGATCGTATTCTAATACTTTCCTTGACCTAATCCCCATACCTATATAACATTACTTACTTACCTACTTACTTACGCCTGTTACCCCTCGTCGAGGAGCATAGGCCGCTCACCAGCATTCTCCATCCAACTCTGTCCTGAGCCTTCCTTTCCAGTTCTTTCCAGTTAACACTCATCCTTTTCATATCTGCTTCTATTTCCCGACGTAATGTGTTCTTTGGCCTTCCTCTTTTCCTCTTCCCTTCCGGATTCCAAGTTAGGGATTGAGTCGTGATGCACATTAGTGATTCCCTTAATGTATATCCGATCCACTTCCAACGTCTTTTCCTAATTTCCTCTTCAGCTGGAACCTGGTTAGTCTTCTCCCATAAAACAACTGTTTATAATTACTTGTAATAGTTCTCCACGTTCCAGCTTCGTACAGCAGAAGTGACTGTCTTGACTTTCGTATTGAAGATTCTCACTTTGAAGTTAGTTGACAGTTGTTTTGAGTTCCATATGTTCTTCAATTGTAGAAATGCTGCTCTTGTTTTGCCAATCCTTGCCTTTACATCTGCATCCGATCCTCCTTGTTTATCAACGATTCTCCCCAGGTACTTGAATGTTTCCACCTCTTCCAGAGTTTCTCTATCAAGTGTGATTGGGTTGGTGTTCTCCATGTTGCGTTTGAGAATCTTGCTTCTTCCTTTGTGAATGTGGAGGCCTATCGATGCGGAGGCTGCTGCTACATTTGCTATCTTCATCTGCATTTGTTCGTGTGTATGAGAGAGGAGGTCTAGATCATCTGCGAAGTCCAAATCATCTAATTGATTCTGAGCTGTCCATTGTATTCCGTATTTCCCTTCAGATGTCGAATTCTTCATAATCCAGTCAATCACTAGAAGGAAGAGGAAGGGGGAGAGTAGACAGCCTTGTCTGACTCCGGTCCTTACTGGAAATGCATCTGTCAGTTGTCCTCCATGCATGACTTTGCACTGTAGTCCATCGTATGAGTTCTGGATAATGTTGACAATCTTTTCAGGAACTCCATAGTGTCGAAGAAGTTTCCATAATGTTCTCCTGTCCACGCTGTCAAACGCCTTCTCATAGTCAATAAAGTTGACGTATAGTGATGAGTTCCACTCAACTGATTGTTCAACGATGATCCGTAGTGTCACAATCTGGTCTGTGCACGACCTATCCTTACGGAATCCAGCCTGTTGATCCCTAAGTTCGGCACCTACTGCGTCTTTCATCCGATTCAGCAGCACTCTGTTGAAAACTTTTCCTGGTGCTGACAACAAACTGATGCCTCTGTAATTCTCATATTTGCTCAGATCTCCTTCCTTTGGTATCTTGGTGAGGCATACTTCTTCCCAATCTGTTGGCACTTGTTCTTCCTCCCAAATCTTCTTGAATCGAAGGTGAAGCATGTTTGCAGTTGTTTCAATGTCTGACTTCAGTGCTTCTGCTGGTTTATTGTCAGGTCCTGCTGCCTTCCCACTTTTGATTTGTCTGATGGCCATCTTCACTTCTTCGATCGTTGGTGGAGTGACATCTATAGGAAGGTCAGTGTGTGTTACTTCGATGTTCGGTGGGTTCAATGGGGCTGGTCTATTCAGCAGTTCCTCGAAGTATTCTACCCATCTTTTCCTCTGTTCTTGAATCTCAGTGATTGTCTTTCCTTCTTTGTCCTTGACTGGTCTTTTTGGTTTACTATATCTCCCCGCCAATTTCTCCGTTGTATCATATAGTTGTTTCATATTCCCCTTTCTTGCAGCTTTTATCGCGGTCGTTGCTAGTTCACCCATGTATTTCTGCTTGTCGACTTTAATTCTCTTCTTCACTTCCCTGTTTGCTTCTGCGTACTCTGCTTGTGCTTTGACTTTCTCTGCTCGTGTTTGACTGTTTTTAATTGCTAGTTTCTTGTTCTTCCTTTCCTGAATTTTGTCCAGGGTTCCCATAAAGATGCATTCCTTATGATGATGCTTCTTAGGACCAAGAACCTCCTGACACGTTGAAGTTAGTGCTTCTTTTATCCCTTTCCAGTTGTCCTCCAAAGTAGTTTCTTCTTCATTCAGTAGATCCTGTAGAGCTTGGAACCTGTTATTGAGAGTTATCTTGAATTCATGGAGCTTGTCAGTATCTCGAAGGAAGGCTGTATTGAACCTTTGTAGTGCTGTTTGTCCAGTTGTCCAGTGTTTCTTTAGTTTCAGTCTCATCTCGGCCACAACCAGCTAGTGGTGATCTGAGGCTATGTCAGCTCCTCTCCGGGTTCTCACATCTTCCATTGATCTTCGGAATTTTTTGTTGATACAGATGTGATCTATTTGGTTCTCTGTGGTTTGGTCCGGTGAGATCCATGTACTTTTGTGTATGCGCTTGTGTGGGAATATTGTGCCACCTATAACCAATTTGTTGAATGCACATAGGTTTGCAAGTCTCTCCCCATTTTCATTTCTCTCTCCTAATCCATGTCGTCCAATTACATCTTCATATCCTGTGTTGTCCACTCCAACTTTAGCATTTAGATCTCCCATCATGATGGTGAGGTCCTTTCGTGAGCACTTCTCTATAATTGATTGCAGCCTTTCATAGAACTGATCTTTATCATCGTCGTTGCTATCATTAGTGGGTGCATAACATTGGATAACATTCATTGTGATCCCTTGCTTCTTTGTTCTGAATGATGCTTTGATTATCCTGGGTCCATGAGATTCCCATCCCACAAGTACATTTCGTGCTTCTTTGGACAGAATTAGAGCAACTCCCTGAGTGTGTGGAGCATTTTCTCCTTCGTGACTGGAGTACAGCAGCATCTCTCCTGTACCTAGCCTTTGTTGTCCAGTTTGTGTCCAATGGGTTTCGCTGATTCCAAGTACTGCCAAGTTGTATCTCCTCATTTCCATTGCTATTTGGCTGGTCTTTCCTGTCTCCCACATTGTCCAGACGTTCCATGTACCTATAAAGAGAGTTGCTCTGGTTGTTAGAAGGTGCATCGGTCTCGTGACATATATCGATTTATTTCCATGAAGGTGAGTGTTGTCAACATATTGGATGATTCTTTTTTGACAGCTTCCATTTCATATTCTTACTTAAACATTAATACAAAAATCAGTATTCCTTAGGAATAATCAGCTGTTCTATAACTGACACAGTTCAGTGTTATACATTAAAAGAATGGGAGTATGTTTTGTAACCGTATGAATGACTTCTTAACCTGTCGGTTCTTTGATTTTATATATTAGGAATAACTTAGTTACCTTCAAGAGTTGATAAATCTTGATTTTTATTCTTTATTTCGCTGATTTCTATCAATTTTAATAACCTCAATAGCCTAATATCGGTAGGTTTTACATAACTTTATTGAAATATACTCTATCCATCATCATCAATGAATTCGAATTATTTGACAATGCAGATGGTTCAAATTCTTCTGAAGCATTTTCAAAACATGCTAAATTGGGGCAATACTTAAAGACTTAGAGATTCGTCTAAGTAATACCATATCTGTTCTGTCAATGTTTATTCTAATTCAGGAACGAGTGAATGTAACTTTAACTAACTAAAGGACGTTTGTTGTCTAAGCTAGATTCGCTGAATAGGTCTTTTTCATAGGTAATAATTAAGTTGCGAGTAGGAAAAGCAATTTCAATGATGACCATCAATTGATGCCTATTTTGCATTCCAAAATAGTTCCCTTTGAATAAAAGTTTGACAACCGTTTTATCCTATAGTTGAGGTCATAAGTCAATTGAATCTAGACCACCATGGAAAACCTGGAAGCACTGGACGGCCGTTTCGTCCTATTATAGGACTCCTCAGCAGTGCGCATCCACGACCTCGCCTCGCGAGATTTGAACCCAGTATTTACTAACAAATGTGGGTCGACTAACTAAAATGAGCTGGTTTTGGGGATCATAACAAAATGATATTCAGTGGTTAGTGTCAAAGAAGCACTGCTTAAACCTTCAAATTGTAGAACCTTATATTAGTTATTTAAAAAGTCAACCACATTCTCAAGTACGCTATTTGGAATAGATGTAAGAAATAACATGATTGGGGTAATAAAAATAGAGAATTGCTACTGGGTTCAAAAATTATAGTATTTGTTGAAAAATAGACAGTTTAATGAACGTCCAGGGGAACTACATTTTCGACTACTTGTGGATACAGAGGGACATATGGTTAATCAATCAAGTTTAAAACGACCTTAAACATTTTCCTCATTTCGATCCCTATGTTTATTGATATGCGTCTTTTTAACTGTCGCCCTGATAATACTCGCCCTCATGATAATAGACTTTCTGCCCGTGCTTCTTTATAGCTCGCACTGAAGATCACCAACGTTGATGTTCTCTATCAAATGATTGGGGGCCTACTCCAGTTAGACGGGAATGATGTGATCAGCAGCCAACATCGAAGTCACACCTCGTGGTCAGCACCTAACGTGGATTACTTCTTCGTCGTATCAAGGTACTATGGATACTTCACAGATTGTAAAACACAAAGGACGTTATTACAGAAATGTATTAGTTAAAGTAGGTACAAGCAAAAGTGTGACCATCATCGCATGAATCGATCCATGACATACGATTAACTGATGCACGTTAGTTGTCCTTGACCTTGACTGGGATCAGTGAACTATTCAACATTCAGTGACCCAACTGTCGGATGATTTGGCTAGAGCTTAATGACATTTCACTAGCCCTACAGTATCTATCATTAAATACATTTATTTTACTTAAGTATTGTGATAAACAACATTTTCTTGAAAAAATGTTACCATGAAGGATAATCTCAAATGACCTTGAAAAAGCGTTCTATTTTAATAGTAAATATTTCGTTTATTTATATTGTTCATTAAAGAAAGATGACCATTTCAAGGTCATTGGAATATTGTTAAAAAAAAACAATAACCATAAAAACAATACAAACTATTGAGCATCATAGAATACACTTAATTTCTAATCCCTTTTTTTTAACATATTGGGTGTGGTCAATTGATTGATTCAGATAGATGCAAAGACAGTGAGTGAGTGTGTGTGTGGATGGAAAGCAAAGAGAGAGAGGTAGAGTTGAAATGTGATCCGGTGTTCATTACTACATGTATGAACGGCGCATTATTATTATTATTATTATTATTATTAGTAGTAGTAGTAAAAGGTATATATTACAGTATACACTTAGCGATACACAAACAATAATACTCAAGAAAGTTAATTAAATGTGAAAAATTAACAAAATTTTATTTAATTAGAAGTAACTACTAAGAAAAAAATATTTTCAAAAAGGGTAGGTTGTGAAGATTTTAGTGATTTTCTATAGTTGAGATCATGAGTCAATTGAAACTAGACCACCATGAAAAAACCTGGAAGCATTGGACGGCTGTTTCGTCCTATTGTTGGACTCCTAAACAGTGTGGATCCATGATCCCGCCTCACGAGGTTCGACCCGGGACCTGCCAGTCTTGCGAACTGCTGAGGAGTCCCACAATGGGACGAAACTGCCAACCAGTGCTTCCAGGTTTTTCATGGTGGTCTACCGTCATTTGACTCATGATCTCAATTGCATACAGTCGAATGTAATTAACAGAAAATTTACAGACTATCTTTCTAAAATGTGATAACCATACAGTAAATAGTTAATTTACAAACTATCAATCACTTGTCGCAATCTTGACCATTCCTTTTGCAAATATCAGCCCGTAGTCTCCGATTATTATTGTTCATATATTTTCATAACAATTGCCTCCCGATCTAGTTCTCTTCTTATCGATCTTCTACTGAAATACATTCTATGTCTAACCATCATTATATACTATTTATGTTGATATAAGTAACCCATACCACAATGTTAACTGTATATAAGTATATGATTTCAGAAAAATTTCGTCTAAAATCCAGTACTTAAAAAGATATTTATAATATTTTTGTATGAACTAATGAATCTTTTGTACTTGATTCCTTGTTTATTACGAATTCTAAATACAATATGTTCGTTTATGTTCATCTAGTTTTGTTTGATTAAAACTGCATTATTATGAAAATTCCTAATTAGTGAGTACAATAATTCCAATTCCGCCTGTAGTTTTTCTAGAATTACTCCCAGTCCTAAGCCCGGGTAATGGAGAAGGATTGAGCATGGAGTTAGTAACCCCATCCAGTAAAAAACTAACTGGCTAAAAAAAACCATAACCAGAAAAGTGGTTACCATGGGATTTATGTATCAAACATGCCATACTACGAGAAAGACATTTAAGTCAGCAGAAATCAATAAAATAGTTTCATAGGTCAAATCAAATAAGATCCAATCTTTTTCGAAAGTATATTTCTGAAGAAATTCAGGACATTCTTAAGTTATTTTTATATACAACCAGATTTTTTAAATATCGAATATTTCTATTTGAACTCTTGAATTCGATCAACACTAAGGAATAGACAAACAAAGTATTGAATTTGTTATAACTTGTGGCCTGCATACCTTGTTAATCGATTGGACCAATGACGTATAAAACCCATGCCAGGAGTCTACAGTACTTATCAGTCCTGCTTCTAACATAGCCCAGTCAGTTAAGTCCAGAACACCAATAACAGCCTCCGCGGTATGAATCATTTATTTCAAACATACTGGGTTTTTATACCAATCAGACAGACCACATCGTACCTTAAAATAGAAAATAACATTTGTACATGATTTGGCCAAATGTGGCTGTGAATGTGGGGAACAGTAATTAATAGACTAGGGATAACTCAAGAATGGTAAATCGTATAATAATAGTCTATGGGTCAAAATGAAGCTTATAATAAGAGGAACATGAATATGAATAGTTTAGTTGTTTAACAATTATACGATAAAAATATACACATTGTATTGGTCCATTAATAGTTCTCAAAAGGTACCACTCATAATTCTCTATGGAATATAACAGACTTCTAATAAACCATCAATTGTTGTTGTAGTGAAGTTGCTCTCTAGCAGTAGTAACTATAAATGCAAGAACATTTCGTCATAAGCTTCATCAAACCGAATAGAAACACTTATCTATCATTTTCTAAAGTTTACTTAATAAGGAATAGAAACATTCACACTGTCATCACTAAAATTGATAATAAACAAAAATATTTTATATATACTTGAAATCATGAGTCAATTGAATCTAGACCACCATGGAAAACCTGGAAGCACTGGACGGCCGTTTCGTCCTATTATGGGACTCCTCAGCAGTGCGCATCGACGATCCTGCCTCACGAGATTCGAACCTAGGACCTACCAGTCTCGCTCGCGAGCACTTAACCGATAGACCACTGAGCCGGCCGACATCCAACGGTGTTAATGTCTAACTTCAACCAATCCACGAAGTTGAGCAACCATTTCACCAATGTCTTCAGTAAGTTTTTAAATTAAATTATAGCCAACTTTTCGCGAACTAAGTGTTATTATTAAACTACAAGACAACGTTGGATATAAATATTCCTTTCCTTCTAAAAATTTTGAAGTTCATTAAACTGTAAATCATAATCCTTATTTTTTAAACTGCTTTATAACTCTCATTTAGTTCTAGTTAGGATGTGGACATTCTCAAAGTCACTTTAGTGTCGCTCAAAGGTCGTCCATAAAGTATAGTCTCGCCAGCCTAAGATGTATAAGAAGTGAGCCGATATGTTCACGCGTACCGGGGAACCCAGTGCAAACGAGGGCTTAATCAAGATATCTTACAAACACATGTAGTCTATCCGTCATGTATGTTATAGAGAGAAGGCTGTTCCATATTTGTGCATACTTAATTAGGCAGATGTTTCTAGAGACCTGAACTAAGGAATTTGTGTTGAAGTCTGATATAAAGAAGAAGATTGAACTTGAACCCCACTTTAACACAGTCGTCTTAGTTCAACGTTATGCCATCGGAAGAATAACCGTTAGCCGAATCATCGAGGAAATTAACAAATATTGTTGGTTGCGCAGCTGCTCATCGGGGATTTTCGTTCAACGATCAACATACTGATGATTGTAAAATCATAAATAAATTGACTGTCGTTATCTAGGCTTCAGAATGAAAGAGATCATGTAACGTGGAATATACTAAAGAGCTTTATCACCGAGAGCTGGAGCGATACATAGTACGCAATGTGCATTTGTGGAGTGTTCTGGGAGACTGTATTAGTTGCTAAAAATGGAACTCGCGCACAATATAGTGAAGAAAGGCACCCTGAACATGAATAAGAGTAGGGAAAAGTGAGTGAACGTTCTTCTACGTACAGTACGATTATTTTCTACCCATTGAAATGATGCTGCAAAGACGATTCCAGATAAGCTATGATTTCGTACTGGTTTGCAGAAACACAGAAGTGAACATGGAACTAGTACATGTTTCAATAACTGATTAGTTTATCATTTGGCTAATGAGCTTTGCTATTGAAAGATGTTATCCGAGAAGGATAAGCGGTGATGAAAAATTTCTCCACTGTTGAGCATAGAAATGCAAAACTTCTAACTTGCTTAGAAATGTAATTGGCTGGAATTATTAACTTCAGGCAGACAGTCACTGTTGATGATTTCGTAAAAGTATGATTCCCCCTATTATAAAGGTATAGGTTTCTCGCAGACGTGAACAACCCGTAACACACGATTGATTTGGAATCTTTGTGATGAAAGGTAAAAAAAGTGTCAACCATCAAACCACAGTTTCTATTAAAGATGATTAGAAATCTGTCGAGATGAAGATGTTGGAAGATAAGGTGAGGGTAATCAAACTTACGCATTCGAATGACAAATATGCAGACACATATTAAAACAAGCGATATGTATTACGAAGAGATGTAACAATATGCGAACAATCAGTAATGATCACATCGAAACGACCAAACTCTTCATTGGTTATCATTCGACCAAACAGCAGCCATATCGCACTAGCTCTACACACGTTCTCTCGTCACCTCATCAACATACTCGACTGTGACAAATTCTTTGAGTTGATTACACCTGACTAGTATTCACAGCATCATCAGTTTCGTCGAGTAATTCAGTTCGTCTCTGATCGAACACAAATCTAAATTTGCTCAAACCAATACTCATCTACTGTTGCTAATACTCGCATCACAAACACTGGAATAAATCAATATCATTGTATACACTTCCCATACGAGAAGACACACTGACAACCATATTTCAACTAATACTACTCAAACCTCAACAAGCCCGAACAGTCACACTAATTCCAAAGTCGACTTTCACAGATCCCTCAACAACAACGCTTCGTACACCTACAGTATGAACACTACTACTTCTACTACAATCAATAATACTGATCGTCAATCATCGTTTACTCAAATGAACAGCACATCGGTTCAACGCAATTCACTTCGAACGAATTATCAAGAGTCAGTGTTCCACGTGTATCACGTGTACACGCACGCAACCGAACAGTGTGTCGAGGTTGAGGAGAAGTGAGATTTGGTTTGAAGAAGCACATTTATTATGAGAGAAGGAAGTTATGATTGAACATGTGAGTGGTTGAAAGGTGTATGTGTGAAGAGCAAGATGGAGAACTGGTTGTGTAGTTAGTGGACTGTGTAGCTAGCTGACTGGTCGTCTGTCTGGTCAAGCACAAACTTGACATCAGGTGTAGCAGTAGACATCTAGTTACTTGTCTCTACAGTGTCCATTCAAACAGTGTCCACTGCAGCAATCCACATTATCTACACATTGTTCTTTCGACTGCAAACACTGTCCTCTGACACATACTCCTTCTCGTGGATTGATCAGCTTGCACGAGTGTGGTGGACAACACTTCCTATGTCCGGCACCATCACAATACTCTCCCACTCCAAAACACATTCCGTTCTCAGCTGAAACCTCACCTGAAACATCGGAACAACAACACTTCCAGATTATTATTCAGCATCAGCACTAACTTAGGTACCAGAACCAACACCACAATCATCCACAACAATCGTTCACAGCAATGCACACGCACATTGTGCCAATCAAATATGCTCTAATCAATACAGTCATTCACTGCATTCAGTGTCGTCACTCACCGTGAACACTGTAGATGCTGAGAAGGGTGAACAAACACAAGATCACACTCTGTACCATCACTGCTCACTTCGAGTTACTGCGAATTCACTGCTGTCAAACACTCAGATCGAGTCACATAGACACCAACCACATCTACCAGTATTTATACTCACCATCTCTCACAACGTTTCTCAACCACCCTCAACACAATCGATGCATGTGATCGGTAATCACCATAATCCAACCACATTCCATTCTCACTCACGTACTCGTCTGATAAACCAAGTGATCGGATCAATCAATCAATAAATCAGTCAATCAATCGATGCAAGTTTCTCTTCACGTACAAATGAATCAGCTGTATTTTTCAGGGAGAATCAATATCGCATGTAGTGAGACAACAATGAATGAATCCGTGGTGTGAGGAGGTGAATGAGATGTTGAGTAGTTGTGGTTTGTGTTAGTTAGTGGCTTGTGTAGACAGACGGACTGACTGATGGATACTCAGTGAATGCATGTGTGTGGATGCGTGAAATCAGGTGACTAATGAGGCACGTGAAAGAATTAGACAGTGATTGAGCGGATGCGTTAATTCATCCGGCATTTCATTCGTCACGTTCAGACAACACGACCACGTAAAACGACTGATGCTCATACACATGAGCTCTACATCTTCTTATGATGATGTCGTGACTTCTATATCTTTTATTTCAGCTCTAGTGATGCTCATTGATTTTATCCTTCTTCAATCCTCAATACCTATTTATTGGTTTGGTTTCTGTCATAATAAACACTGAGTATCATGTTTAATCCCAAAATGTGCTTTCAGTTCATTCGAAATTATACATTGCATGACTGCCCTAGCAATTCTGATTTGGAAGTCTAGGACCTTCGGTCTGGTGCGCGACCTCAACTTCCAGACCATTGTGCCGGTATCCATCGGTGTTAGTGTTTAAGTTCAATGGATTCACAATCCTAAGCAATCTTTTATTTATCATCTGGGGTGGATAATTGTCACAAAATTTGACACGGACTGGACTCCACTGGTCAATGCTTCTCACTAGAACTCTAGGAAATTCACCTTGAAGCTAGTCACTAGTGAGTAGTTTTTTATTATCAGAATGTGGATTTGTAGAGATATATGTACTTTTAAGTATTGAATCTTCGAGTCCCGTGTGCGGGATAGTGGATGTGTACAGGTGAGGAGTCGCATAATGCGACTAAAAGGCCGACCAGTGCTCCCGGGATTTCAATCGCAGTCAAATGTAGACTAACTCCTGAATACAACTGTTGAAAATACTTATAAACCCTGTACGAATTCTGTGCCAAATTAATGAAGATTGGAAGAATAACAGTGATAGTTATGGAACCATTGCATGTAAAACGGTGGACGCGGATTTTGTGACAGTCAATATAATTTTAGTTCATTTTACGACTTAACTTTAGTGGTTGTATAAACTAATGACTCCTTTGTACTTAATGACTGTCTCATTTCGTTTTCAAAATACAATCCAACGTTACTGCTCTCCTGATTCTATCTACTTATATCACAATATTTGGTGTATTCCTAGTTTCTACAATAATTTGAATACTTCTAATCATTACATTGGCATCTTGATGGAGCAATGCGATGAAGCATGTAGACGTTCATTCATCTTCTGAAGCTTTCGAGGATTATTTGAAAAGGTTTGAAGTGTGATAAAATTGTGACACACTTCCTTACATTCATTGGAAGTCAATCCTACAGTTTTTAAAAACTTTAGCCTTTACTTTCGTATGCAACTATAAAGGAACTACTAATAAGTTATATAAAGTGCACCAGTTTTTAATGTCATGAGAGGGCGAAATATTATAAGATGATTCATCAGAACAGTCAGAAGGGTAGGGAATCGATCCTTCAATTGCAAAACGAGCTGCCAAATATAATTTTGGTGATCAGCTTCATGTACAGCTGTGTGATCGACTGATTGCAGGAATTAACATATCAGCCCTGTAAAAAGCTGTTAAGAGTGCTGAACTGTTCCTTTCAAGGTACTAGAGCTGCAGGTATCAACTAAGAAGCAGTGAATGA
>NC_031497.1:25395396-25396204 GCF_000237925.1 Schistosoma mansoni | reverse complement strand
TCTTCTTACTGGTGTTCAAGTCGCTGTGTAGTGCTAGCCCTGGGGTTATCGAAATAGCTTAGGAACTGAATAAAGCATTCAACTTACAAGACATATCAGTGGCGACGGAAAAACGACAATAAATATTCCTCTGGAGCAATTAGAAGCCTATATGGTGCGTCAAGAAAAGAGGTTTGAAGAGTCCCAAATTAGAATCATGGAAACCCTGATGCAGAGATTCTGCCTGTCTGAGAGAAACCCTGCTTCTAGTGAATCACAAGTATCACATACTGATTCAGTCATTAATGCCATACATGAATTTAATTTTGACGGTGTAGCAGGTATAACTTTTGAGTCGTGGTTTAAGAAGTACGAAGATTTGTTTTATGTTGATCTTCGCAACGTGGATGATGCTTCGAAAGTCAGAATACTTCTGAGAAAACTTGGGACTGTGGAACATGAACGCTACAGCAACTTCATTCTTCCGAAGAACCCACGAGATTTTAGTTTTGATGAAACAATCAAAACCCTGTCCCAAATCTTCGGAGAACAATCATCTCTATTTAATATCCGTTATCAGTGTTTAAAGTTAACGAAAGAATCTGGAGATGATTGGGTGAAACATGCAGGAACTGTGAACCGTGAATGTGAGAGGTTCAAATTGTCGTCCATGTCTGAGGACCAGTTTAAGTGTTTAGTATTTATCTGCAGCCTGCGTTCACCTGATGATGCTGATACCCGGACCAGAATCCTAAGTAAACTTGAACACTGCCCTAACATGACCCTACAGGAAGTAACTACCGAGTGCCAAAGTTTAGTGAACTTGAAG